>NC_022027.1:4817165-4822343 GCF_000317375.1 Microtus ochrogaster | reverse complement strand
AAGACCGTTAAAATTCTCGAGGGTAATATTCTCAGACATCTTTTTTTTTTCATATGGAAGAAAATTTACCTGTAATGACTGGTTTCTGCCAGAGGTGGCGGAAGAGTCCACTTGAGTCCACGTGGAGGGCCGGTCTGAAACAACTCAAAACGAAAATTTATCGTTCTGCCTGAGGATTTATAATGTGTGTGAAGAGGTTATTTTGAATCAAACCAAGTCTGCCGCTGTGGTGGTTCACACACACGTGGTGGCTCGGGAGGCGGCGGCAGCGGTAGCAGCAGGCGCCACCGGGACGGGCAGGGGCGCGCAGGCAAGCGCACCCGGAAGCGCAATCTGAGCCCCGGAGCACTAGCAGCGAGAGAGCGTGCCTGCTCGCACTCGGGGTAGGGTGCGGGTTTGACCGGCGCTGGCAGCTAATGAGCTGCCCGATACCGGACGCCGGAGCGCGCTGGGCCGGGGAGCATGCACAGGGAGTCGCGAGCAGAGTCTGCGGGTGTGGAAAGCTTTCCTCCAGCGACCAATCTCACTCGCAAAGGCTGCACTAGGTTCCCCCGTGCAGCGCTGGCTGAAACCGGGACCTGCGGGGTGGCTGTGGTCAGCGCCCGGGTCCTGGTGCGGGTACGGGGCCACAACATTGGAGCGCCAAGTGAAGGCAGATCGAATTAATACAGGCCAATTGGTATAAAATAAAAGCAACTTTAATATAAATAGTACACTCACGCAACCGAAGTTCCCGCGATGCCCAGAAATAGGAGACAGGAAGAAGGGGTTACCAGTGTCTGTGCACCCCAATTTATAGACATTTGCCCGAGGCCGTCCCACCCCCAAAGGGCGGGCTCTCTCTACACCGAAGGAGCAACCCCACAAGTTATCCTCTGACCTCCGAGGGTGTGTGCACTATCCGACTGCTCATTGGGGTTTGGTTTGGTTTTCTTGTTGGGATGGCAGGCCATCCAGCTCAGGAGAATTGCTTGAAGCCAGGAGTTCAAGGCCAGCCTGAGACTTGTATGAAAGAGTACTGGGAAGGCTTGCTTAATCTATGCCCAGGGTGTGAGGTGTGTACAGGTGGGTGGAGGCGCCCACTCCGGCCCTCAAACTACAAAGCCCTTACAGTCTCTAAGGTGTGCTAGCAAAACCTAGTTGAAGGTGCAGGCCTCCGGCCTTGATGAGACTCCCTTCATTCCTGTCTTCATTTTATGTAACCCAGGATGGCCACCTTTGCTACCAAGAGTCTCAGTTCGATTACTGCAGAATTTGAGTCTTGTTTCCCACAGATGACAGGCATACACACCTATGCCTTTGTTCCTTTTCTTTTTTAGGTTTCCATGCATGTTTTTGTTGACTTTTCCTGGGGTGACATGACCAGATGTCTGTTCATCCCAAAGTGCCAGTCATAGGCCAAAGAAAAGATTGCACCCAATTTAGTGGGGAAAGCCAGTGAGTTTTCTGGGCTTTCTTGGGGGAGTGTGACAGACTCAACCACTCAGTTTGGCCTGGAGGGTCCCCTCCCCTAACCTGCCTCTGCTGCCTTAGAAGGCTGGCATGGGCCCCCTCAGCTCAGAACTACAGGGCTTCCCGAGTCTGGG
This sequence comes from Microtus ochrogaster, assembly GCF_000317375.1. Taxonomy (NCBI): domain Eukaryota; kingdom Metazoa; phylum Chordata; class Mammalia; order Rodentia; family Cricetidae; genus Microtus; species Microtus ochrogaster. Next base: position 4,820,757 of record NC_022027.1, on the reverse strand, counting down.
AAATTGCTAGACCTTCTGGTTCTCCTCGAGGGAAAATCTCAGTTCCCAAGAGACTGGTGCACAGTAGCTGCGAGGCTCGTTCTCCCCAGCTGAGCTGCTCTCCAGCACCAACCTGCATTTGAGTTGCTTCCTGGGGAGGTGAGGCTGCTGGCCACTGTGCTGGATAGCAACAGGTCTTAGCTACTCCTCAGAGTCCCTGCCAAGCTCTTGTCTGTCCATGGTGTTAGCCTCAAGGCATCTGTCTCTGTCGGCAGGTCGCTTTTTTGGAGTAAAGGAGTATATAAATCTGCCTGACACTGGTGACACCAAACAATGACTCTTCTTAGGGTTCTGGAAGCTGTTGTTAGGGGTGAATGAAACATGGACCTTTAGGGCAGTCAGCAGGCCCAAGCCCTGAGGGTAAGGAGCTGCAGAGAGCCAGCTCCTGGAAGCTGTTAGTATGGCAGTGACCTCAAAAAGGGACAACCTAGATGATGGAAAAGCTGCAGAGGTCACAGCAGCTTCCAGAAGCAGGAAGATTCCCACCTCTGTGGTGACAAGAGGTCTGGGCACCTGGCTTTGAATTTCAGACACCTTTGGACAGACCCAGGGATCTTCCTCTCTGCACTAAGTTGGGTGTGTGGTTTTTCCCTCTCTGCTGCCGGCATCCACTGTATGCATGACCACACTCCATGATCAAGGCCCAGTGGGCACCTGAGGAATGAATCCAACACCCAGGGCTGCTGTCGACTTAAGGGAAGACTTCAGGGTCTGGACTCACACAGGAAGGCGCTGCACACTGCCTGTCTGCATGCCTGCAGCTCCCTGAGGACAGGCTTGGAGGTTTCTGCCCCACTCCAGCCCCCTCCCCGCCCTACCAGTCCTCCTCATCCCTCGCCCCCAAGAGAGCTCCTGTACTAGAACAAGCTGCAGGCCTGGGGACTTGTCCCCACCTTGTCCACCAAGTCTCAGCTTACAGCTGGGTTGCAGACGGGAATCCACTCCCACAGCTGCTCCGAAGACCTGCTGGAGGCCTGTTCCTGCCACTTCTGTTGGTAACCACAGACTAGCCTTGCAAGGGGCTGCTGGTGACTGGCAAGTGAAACCCCCAACAGCCTTTGGAGCAGACACTTCCTGGAGCTGTAAGGGCTGTCAGCCAGCACCCACTGGCACTGAAAGTGCTACCCTGTCACTCAGTTCCAAGTGTGCCGTCCTTGTAAGTTGTTTTACTGCATATCAAGGTTGATAATCTAACTGATGGCAAGGCATCTCCTCTTCCCACCCATTTCAGTTTAGGGAGGGTGACCAGGGACCTGGCTGCAGACAGGACAATATCTCCACTTATTGTGCATAGGAAGTCCACAGGACTGGTGAGCAAGTGTGTGGGTGGAAACAGGAGGAACCTTCTATGAGGATTCCCACTCCTGAAATGAGCATTATTGTATCCAGGAGGCAAAGGCTTTGTACCAGTCAGGGTTCTCTAGAGCATAGAACTTATGGACTGAAACTCTCTACTTATGAAAGGATTTATTGGAATGGTTTACAGGCTGAGTCCAACTAATCCAACAATGGCTGTGAGCGGAAAGTCTAAGGATCCAGCAGTTGCTCAGTCCATGATGCTGGATGTTTCAGCTGGTCCTCTGTAGATGCTGCAATCCCAAAGTCGGCTCCAGTGTCAGATGTGCTCAGAGCAAAGAGCAAGAGCTTCCTCTTCCGTGTTCTTATGTAGGCTCCTGGCAGGAGGTGTGGCCCATGTGTATCTTCCCACTTCAAGATCCAGATCACAGGTGTGTCTTCCTACCTCAAAGGTCCAAACCAGGAGTAGAGTCACCTGCTTCAAACCAAGTAGAACCTCTCTCCATTTCTGGATTGTAGTTCATTCCCAATGTAGTCAAGTTGACAGCCAAGAATAGCCATCACCGGTTTCATTATCAAGTTGGCTATTAAGGGGGGCTAGAGAGATGGCTTGGCAGTTAAGAGCACTGACTGACTGCTCTTCCAGAAGATCCGGGTTTAATTTCCAGTACCCACAGGACAGCTTGCAACTGTCTGAAACTCCAGTTCCAGGGAACTCAACACCCTCATGCAGACCTACATGCAGGCAAATTAAATAAAAATAAATATATTTTTTAAAAGGAGGCTATTAAAATGGAGGCAGAGACTCATGTATCCCAAGCTGGCCTCACACTTCCTTTCAGAGCTGTACCATGTGCACTGGGGACAACTGTCCCCTCAGAGCTGTACCACGTGCACTGGGGACAGCTGTCCCCTCAGAGCTGTAATGCTCACAATCTTTGTAGAAGAAAGGGTCACATAAAGAACCCCCTCCTCCTGGCTTGATTCAGGCTCCCAAATCTTGAAAATATCTCTATCTCCGTGACCCAGCATTAATGGCCAAACAATTCTTCCAGGTAGTGCTGTACTTTCCAACTTCCTTACTGTGCATGCTCCAAAAACCCTATACAAGCCCTCCTCTCTGCCCAGCCCTCTGCTGTCTCTCTTCCCAGTCACAAGCAACCACCATTCAATGTTCCTCCCCAATAAGTCTCTTCTGTGAGGTTTGTTGCTTTGTATGACTTTGTGATATTCCTGATTGCCCTGACTGCCAAGGTACCCTTGCACCTGAAATACTCTTCCATGGTGCTGAGACTTGGATAGGCTCTCCTGGTGCCTGTGCTCACCTTGGAGTGGGGAGCACGGGAATCTGCAGGACTTATGGCTGAAGGACCTCTTCAGAAGGGACCTAAAAGAGATTGTTTATAAGAGATTAATAACTCCAAAATTATAATTTGTCCTAAAGAGCCACGACCTGGTCCCTCTGAAGGAACTACGGACTTCCAGGTAGGTCCCCTCACTGGGAAGGACTGTGCTTGATTGACAGGGGAAAGATGCATCTGCGTGCCTGATTCTGCAGTGCTGCACATAGTTCCCTGCCTGGAATCCACCCTTGTTAATGTCCTGGCCCCTCATGTTCTCAATCCCAAGAATCCAGTGGTAGGTAATCCTCTGCGGTTCCAGTGTGAATGAGTATAAAATCTAACAATCAGGAAGTAAACGTTCTGTTAATACAAATGAGCACAATTCTTGAAATAGTTCATAAATAAAAATATCAAACCAGAGAGTAGTTACTGTTGACAGGAAAAGAACAGACAATATGCCACAGTAAGAGTATAAACAAAAGTACAATTAGAAATTATGTAATAGAGCTTTCAAAACAGAGAAGCACCCAGGAAGCTGCCTAGCTACTCCTAAAGGCTTACAGTCGAATGAGAGAGGAAAGACAGACCTTTAAGAGAGCTTTTATTAGAGCTAAAACACAGCTACTCAGTCAGAGGAGCCATCGGGGTATAAAGAGAACAGGCTGCCCACAACAGCCAAAGGCAAGAAGATTAAAGCGAACAAAGGCAAATAGGGTTTGCTGGTGTTGAATCCCAGCTATAAGGATGGCTTGGCTGGGCAGTGGTGGCGCACGCCTTTAATCCCAGCACTTGGGAGACAGGGGTAGGCGGATCTCTGTGAGTTCGAGGCCAACCTGGTCTAGAAGAGCTAGTTTCAGGACAGGAATCAAAAAGCTACGGAAAAACCCTGTCTCGAAACATCAAAAATCAAAAAA
>NC_022027.1:4811659-4817065 GCF_000317375.1 Microtus ochrogaster | reverse complement strand
AAAAAAAAAAAAAAAAAAAAAAAAAAAAAAAGGATGCCTTGAAGGGATTCCAAAAGAGAGCCCCAAAGCTGACTTGGGATTTTATTTTGCTGCCAAAGAGACTCCTGACTTCAGACCTGATACCCAAGGGCCCGGTTGTGGCACCTAGAAGGTGCCACCCTTGGTGGAGTTCCTATACTGGAGATGTTGCAGGCAGAAAGAATGAAGACATGAAGTCCCAGAGGTTCTCAGCAAAGTTAAAGAGGAAACCCTGGGAGGCCAGGAAGGCTGCCTTCAAGCGGGGGTCCCTGTGGAATTCGTCTGATGGGGTGATGTCTCATGGAGCTGTGGGAGTGAAGCCACATTGGAGACCACAGAAAAAGAGCAGTGATCCCAGTGTCTTCAAACACCAGCCTCAGAAAGCCGCAAGCGGCATGACGCTCAAGTCTCTGGAAGTCGTGACCATCTGCTTGCCACCTCCTCTAGCAGCTGCGAGGGTGGAGCCCATTGGAGCATGGAGAAGCCCTTCTAGACTTCAGGTAACATCTGGATCTATCCCAGAGGTGGAGACACCACAGAGTCGTCCACACAGAGGCAAGGCTGAACCAAAACGTCCAGACAGAGCTGACGCTCAGCGCCTCATCCAGGGCAATGCCTACTGGAATGACAGGGACGGGATGGCCACAGAAACACCAGGACTACAGAGAAGGTGACTTGGAGAATTGGGATTAGATGTTTGCCCCATTGGCTTTCCTTCTGCCTTGAGCTCATTATTCATCACTAGCTCATTCCTTCCTTTAGGGGCAGGAAGGTTTGTTTATGCTGTGTTAGTTCCATCCCCCTCTCCCCCCATGCCCCATTTAGAAGAAAGTAACTGGATTGGATGCTGCCGGCTCTTGGCTACAAGAGGCTGAATGGAATTTTTGTGTGTGAGAAGGGCGAGAGCCAGGAGTTGAGAGCTGCAGTTTGTTCCTTGAACTCATGCAGCCCCTGCTTTCTGTAAATCCTGCACTAACTGTCAGAAGAGGGAAGAAACTTAGCCGACTGTGGTGTCTAGAAATGGACCTTTCTGAAGTGCCTGAGATCATTAGAGAGGAGCCCTAAGGACTGGTTCTTGTGACTTTGGTGGGGAAGTGAAAGACCTGGATAAATCCAGACTCCCCCCCCCCAGCAGGAAAAAATAGAGCCAAAAGTCTAAGCAGGGAGGGAAGAATCAGAATTCTAGGATTAGCTGTTTCAGGAACTAGCTGAAGAAAATTTAGATTGCAATCTTGAGAAACAGGGAGTTGCCCCCTTGTGATTGTCATTGGTAATTTTGGAATACTCTGTTTCAGGAACTAGCTGACTATAATCTTAAGAATAATACTGAGAAACAGGGAGTTGCCCCCTTGTGATCATCACTGGTATTTTCGGAATTTTCTATGATGCCCTTCCTACCCCCTTCGGATTACTGGGCTGTGGTTTCTTCCCTTAAAAACCCCTTCTTCCAGTTGCTGGGGTCAAACTCCTCCCCTGGGTGGGTTATGAGTTTCGGCCTTGTGTGATCACAGCAAAAAAAAAAAAAAATGTAATAAATGCATGCTGATGTCTAAGAAGAGAGAGGACATTGTTTTATATATTTCAAAGAAATAAAACAAATAACTCAAGTAAAACCACCCTGCATGTCAACAGGAATAGACAGACAGACTATAGAGTTGCATTAGAGCTATTTCTTCTCTCTTATTTCAGCCTTCTGTGTATTTGCATCCATAATTATAGATTTATCATACTTTCCAAATGTTTATCTTCTTAAATTATTTGTCTTTCCCATGTTAGGCCACCTCCCCTTCTAATGAACAGATAGAGTGCTGTGTAGTAAACCCTCTGGGTGTCTTAATTTTAGGCAACGTCATTTCCTCCATTCTCCGAAACTTGTCTGCTGTTGTTTTGCTTTGTCATGTGCTGTTTTCTCTGATCCATTCGATAGTGCAGAAACCCTAAAGTTGGGAGTGTCAGAGACCAGGTTCGACAAAAATGCCACTTACCAGGGTAGGGCTATAGGGATCAGAAAAATAGAAAGGGAATGACGACATGAGTAAAAACAATAAAACTGAAAACATAAGGATAGTACTGGGAGTTCAAGTCAATACTCAGGTCACCACACTTATTTCCATTTGCTTAAATACCCAACCCAAAGGGGATGAATAAGATGGAAAAGTGTATTAACATGATACAAGGAAATAAACATACCAGTTGAAGGTTGTGGGCTGCGGTCTTAGTTAATCATTCTGTTGCTATGACAACTTAAGTAACGCTCACACAGTTAACAGTTTAACAGTATTAGACAATTTTTATGTTCTCAGGGTCTACAACTTGTGACTTGTAAAGATAATTTGAAAAATAAGCACCTAGAGATAAGAAAAATTCTGCTAAGAAACCAAGCAAATGAACCCTCCACCTTCCCTCCTACAGAGAACTTCTGCAGAACAAGAAAAAAAGAAAAAATCTAAAGGAGCCCATGACAGTGCCCCTTCACATTCAGGAAAGCCCTTGGTGCAAACAGATGAGGAAAGTGTGGGTGGCCAGAATGAGTCCCACTGTATGCCTCTAAAGGATTTCATCAAAGAAGACTTAAAAGAAAGTTTGTGTGAAATTCTTGAAAAATATAAATACGATACATGTATGAAGAAAGAACTACCTCATATCTTTAAAGGAAGAAAACAGCTAAGGGCAATCACCTTGAATTTTTTTCTTACTTTTTAAAATTGATTGTTATTGAGCTCTCCTCCTCCCATTTCTCTACCCATCCCTCCTCCCCCTCCCTCTTCAGACCTAAGAGAAGTCAGGGTGCCCTGCCCTGTGGGAAGTCCAAGGCCCTCCCCCCTCCATCCAGGTCTAGGAAGGTGTGTGTCCAAACAGACTAGGCTCCCAAAAAGCCAGTACATGCAGTAGAATCAAAACCCAGTGCCATTATCATTGGCTTCTCAGTCAGCCCTCATTGTCAGCCATATTCAGAGAGTCTGGTCTGATCACATGCTTGTTCAGTTCCAGTCCAGCTGGCCTTGGTGAGCTCCCATTAGTTCAGTCCCACTGCCTCCCTGGGTAGACCAACCCCTCACAGTCCTGACTTCCTTCCTCATCTCCTCCCTCCTCCTGCTCTTCATCTGGACCCTGGGAGCTCAGTCCAGTGCTCCAGTGTGGGTCTCTGTCTCTATCTCAATCCATCGCCAGATGAAGGTTCTATGGTGATATGCAAGATATTCATCAGTGTGGCTAGGGGAAAAGGCCAGTTTAGGCACCCTCTCCTCTGCTGCCCAAGGACCTAGCTGCTGACATCTCCTTGGACACTTGGGAACCCCTCTAGAGCCAAGCCTCTTGCCAACCCTAAAATGGCTCCCTTAATTAAGATATCTACTTCCCTGCTCCCATATCCACCCCTCCTCCATTTCAACCATCCCATTCCCCCAAGTTCTCCCCAATCCTCCCCTTCTCCCTCCCTTCTCTCTCCCAATATCACCTTCCCCCCCACCCCACCCCCACGCTCCCAACTTTTGCCCAGTGATCTTGTGCGGCGGACTTCTCGACCAGCGAGAAAGAACAACCACCACACGAGGATTCTACTCAGATTACGCTTTAATTGGAATGCCCTTAGTTGAAGGAGCATGAAGCGAGAGGGCCCAGAGAGCACTAAGGCAGCTGCTTATATAGGGAATTGGCACACGGGTCGCCCTGTGATTGGCTGCCACCATCAGCTGACACCAGACTGCATCAGGATAGGCCCAAGGACCCTTATCCACCGTGCATGCGGGAAGCGGGGGACACACAGCTCCCAGAGGCATAGCCAAATAATGAGTTGTTTATTTCCAACAAGACAGGATGCCGGTGCCATCTTGTAATGGTGATCCTGTCCGGCTCGCAACAATCTTGTCTACTTCTAATATTCAGGAGGATAAATATATGTTATTCTTTGGGTTCATCTTCTTATTTTGCTTTTCTAGGATCACAAATTATAGGCTCAATGTTTTTTGTTTATGGCTAGAATCCACTTATGAGTGAGTACATACTATATTCATCTTTTTGGGTCTGGGTTACCTCACTCAGGATAGTGTTTTCTATTTCCATCCATTTGCATGCAAAATTCAAGATGTCATTTTTTTTTACCACTGAGTAGAACTCTAAAGTGTATATGTGCCACACCTTCTTTATCCATTCTTCTATTGAGGGGCACCTAGGTTGTTTCTAGGTTCTGGTTATTACAAATAGTGCTGCTATGAACATAGTTGAACAAATGCTTTTGTAGTATCATTGGAAATCTCTTGGGTATATTCCCAAGAGTGGAAATGCTGGGTCCTGAGGTAGGTTGACTCCCAGTTTCCCGAGAGACCGCCATCCTGATTTCCAAAGTGGTTGCACAAGTTTGCATTCCCACCAACAATGGATGAGTGTTCCCCTTACTCCACATCCTCTCCAGCATAGGCTATCATTGGTGCTTTTTATTTTAGCCATTCTGACAGGTATAAGATGGTATCTCAAAGTTGTTTTGATTTGCATTTCTCTGATGACTAAGGAGGTTGAGCATACCTTTCATGTCTTTTGGCCATTTGAACTTCTTCTTTTGAGAATTCTCTATTCACTTCAGTACCCCATTTTTAATTGGGTTAATTAGAGTTTTAATATCTAGTTTATTGAGTTCTTTATATATTTTGGAGATCAGACCTTTGTCTGATGTGGGGTTGTTGAAGATCTTCTCCCAATCAGTAGGATGCCTTTTTGTCTTAATGACAGTGCCCTTTGCCCTACAGAAGCCTCTCAGTCTCAGGAGGTCCCATTTATTCATTGTTGCTCTTATTGGCTGTGCTACTGGGGTTATACGTAGGAAGTGGTCTCCTGTGCCCATGTGTTGTAGACTACTTCCAACTTTCTCTTCTATCATATTCAGTGTGGTCAAATTAATATTGAGGTCTTTAATCCAATTGGACTTGAGTTTTGTGCATCATGATAGATATGGATCTATTTTCATTCTTCTACAGGTTGACATCCAGTTTTGCCAGCACTATTTGTTAAAGATGCTTGCTTTCTTCCATTGTATAATTTTAGCTCCTTTGTTGAAAATCAGGTGTTCATAGGTTTTTGGATTAATATCTGGGTCTTCGATTCGAATCCATTGGTCAACATCTCTGTTTTTGTGCCAATACCAAGCTGTTTTCATTACTGTAGCTCTGTAATAGAGCTTGAAGTCAGGGATGGTGATGGCTCCAGAGGTACTTTCATTGTATAGGATTGTTTTGGCTATCCTGGGTTTTTTTCCATATAAAGTTGATTATTGTTCTCTCAAGGTCTGTGAAGAATTTTGTTGGGATTTTGATGGGGATTGCATTGAATCTATAGATTGCCTTTGGTAGATTGCCATTTTTACTATGTTGATCCTCCCAATCCAAGAGCATGGGA
>NC_022027.1:4805650-4811039 GCF_000317375.1 Microtus ochrogaster | reverse complement strand
TATCCCTAATCTCTCCAAGACCTTTATCATAAAGGGGTGTTGAATTTTGTCAAATGCTTTTCAGCATCTAATGAAATGATCATATGGTTTTTTTCCTTCAGTCTATTTATTTGATGGATTACATTGATAGATTTTCATATGTTGAACCAGCCCTGCCGCTCTGTGATGAAGCCTACTTGATCATAATGGATAATTTTTTGGATGTGTTTTTGGATTCGGTTTGCAAGTATTTTATTGATTATTTTTGCATCGATGTTCATAAGTGAGATTGGTCTGTAATTCTCTTTCTTGGTTAAGTCTTTGTGTGGTTTTGGTATCAGGGTCACTGTAGCTTCATAAAAGGAGTTTGGCAATGATTCTTCTGTTTCTATTTTGTGAAACACATTAAGGTGTATAGGTATTAGCTCCTCTTGGAAGTTCTGGTAGAATTCTGCATTGAAACCATCTGGTCCAGGGCTTTTTTTGGTAGTGAGGTTTCTGATGACAGCTTCTAATTTCTCATGACTTACAGGTCTGTTGGGGACCCTTCCCCAACCTCCTCGGTTATGGATGACCCTGTGTAGTGCCGCAGAAATCAGGGCACAGGGGATGCAGAGTAGAAGATACAACTTCATACCTTATTGCAAAGCCAGTGCTCTTTTTTATAATACTCAAATCATGATTCAAACTAGGTTTCCATAATACATGAAAATAGTTTCGTAGACTAGTCACTTCGTTGCGACTAATTTCAAAAGCTTCGTGCCCTAGCTAATCTAAACAAAAGTTCAGTGTTATGGGAATAACTCTTGTTGTAAAATAATATTCAAAAACACCTCCTCAGAAGACAAACCACAACCTAATCAGAGCCTTTGAACTACAATGCACATCTGTGTTCTCAAGGACTGACCATTGGCAAGGAACTCTACTGATGGGAGAGGTTTGCCTCCTCCCAACTTGGTTTGCCAAGTCTCTCAGTAAGAATGGTACCTCAAGTCTTCCTTGCACAGAGTTTCTATGCAGTTCAAAACCAGCCTTCTGCTGGGCGGTGGTGGCGTACACCTTTAATCCCAGCACTTGGGAGGCAGAGGCAGGCATAACTCTGTGAGTTTGAGATCAGCCTGATCTACAAGAGCTAGTTCCAGGACAGGCTCCAAACCAAAGAGAAACCCTGTCTCAAAAAAGAAAAAAACAAAAACCCAAAACCAGCCCTCTACACAGGTCTATTTAAACTGTTTACCTGGTCTTGATTTAATTTTGGTATATGGTACTTATCTAAAAAAGTGTCATTTCTTTCACATTTTCCAATTTTGTAGCATATAGGCTTTTGTAGTAAGATCTAATGATTCTCTGAATTTCCTCTGTGTCTGTGGTTATGTCCCCCTTTTCATTTCTGATCTTGTTAATTTGCGTTTTCTCTCTCTGCCGTTTGATCAGTTTGGATAGGGGTTTGCCAATCTTGTTGATTTTCTCCAGGAACCATCTTTTTGTTTCATTGATTCTTTGAATTGTTTTCTGTGTTTCTATTTTGTTGATTTCAGCCCTGATTATTTCCAGTCTTCTACTCCTCCTAGGTGAGTCTGCTTCTTTTTTTTCTAGAGCTTTCAGGTGGGCTGTTAAGTCTCCAATGTGTGCTTTCTCTGTTTTCTTTATGTGGGCACTTAGTGCTATGAACTTTCCTCTTAGCACTGCTTTCATAGTGTCCCATAGGTTTGGGTATGATGTGTCTTTATTTTCATTGAATTCAAGGAAGACTTTAATTTCTTTCTTTATTTCTTCCTTGACCCAGGGGTGGTTCAGTAGTTGATTGTTTAGTTTCCATGAGTTTGTAGGCTTTCTGGGGTTAGAATTGTTGTTGAATTCTAACTTTAATCCATGGTGATCCGATAGCACACAGGTGGTTACTACAATTTCTTTGTATCTATGCATGTTTGTTTTGTTACCAATTATGTGATCAATTTTTGAGAAGGTTCCATGTGATGCTGAGAAGAAGATATATTCTTTTCTGTTTGGGTGGAATGTTCTATAGATGTCTGTTAATTCCATTTGGTTCATTACATCTGATAGTTCTTTTATTTCTCCGTTAAGTTTCTGTCTGGTTGACCTGTCCATTGGTGAGAGTGGAGTGTTGAAATCTCCTACAATTAGAATGTGGGGTTTCATGTATGCTTTGAGTTCTAATAATGTTTCTTTTACATATGTGGGTGCTTTTATATTAGGGGCATAGATATTCAGGATAGAGACTTCCTCCTGATGAATTGTTCATGTTATGAGTATAAAGTGTCCATCTCCATCTCTTCTGATTGATTTTAGTTTGAAATCAATTTTGTTAGATATTAGTATAGCCACACCTGCTTGTTTCTTTGGACCATTTGATTGGAAAACCTTTTCCCAACCCTTTACTCTGAGGTAGTATCTGTCTTTGAGTTTGAGGTGTGTTTCTTATAAACAGCAGAATGTTTTTTTTAAAAAATATTTATTTACTTATTATGTATACAATATTCTGTCTGCATGTATGCCTGCAGGCCAGAAGAGGGCACCAAACCTCATTACAGATGGTTGTGAGCCACCATGTGCTTGCTGGGTATTGAACTCAGGACCTTTGGAAGAGCAGGCAACGCTCTTAACTGCTGAGCCATCTCTCCAGCCCTAAACAGCAGAATGTTGGATCCTGATTTCGTATCCATTCTCTTAACCTGTGCCTTTTTATAGGTGAATTGAGTCCATTGATATTAAGTGATATTAATGACCAGTGGTTGTTAACTCAGGTTATTTTTCTGGTGGTAGAGTTTGTGTGTTTCCCTTCTTTGATTTGTGCTTGTGAAGAGTTGTCAGATGCTTGTGTTATTATGGGTATTGTTGGCTTCCTTGGTTTGTGATTTTTCTTCTAGTATTTTCTGTAAGGCTGGGTTTGTGGCAACATATTGTTTAAATGTTTTTTCCTGAAATATCTTGTTTTCTGCATCGATGGTAAATGTAAGCTTTGCTGGGTATAGTAGTCTGGGCTTACATCCATGGTCTCTTAGTGTCTGTAGTACATCTATCCAAGACCTTCTGGCTTTCATGGTTTCCATTGAGAAGTCAGGTGTAATTCTGATAGGTTTACCTTTATATGTTACTTGATCTTTTTCCTTTGCAGCTCTTAATATTCTTTCTTTATTCTGTATGTTTTGTGTTTAGATTATTATATGACAAGGGGAGACTGTTTTTTGATCCAGCCTATTTGGTGTTCTGTATGCTTCTTGTACCTTCAAAGGAATATCCTTCTTTAGGTTGGAAAGTCTTCTTCTATAATTTTGTTGAATATATTTTCTGGGCCTTTGAGCTGTAATCCTCCTTCTTCTACCCCTATTATTCTTAGGATTGGTCTTTTCACTGTGTCCCAGATTTCTTGGATGTTTTGTGTTAAGAATTTGTTGGATTTGTTTTGTTCTTTAATCAGTGAGTTTATTTCCTCTATAGTATTTTCAGTGTCTAAGATTCTTTCTTCTATCTCTTGTATTCTGTAGATAATCCCTGTAAACTGGAGGCAGAGGCAGGCAGATCTCTGTGTGTTTGAGGCAAAACTGGTCTACTGATGGATTGGTTAATTAATAAAGAAACTGCTTGGCCTGATAGGTTAGAACATAGGTGGATGGAGTAAACAGAACAGAATGCTGGGAGGAAGAGAAAGTGAGCTCACACTCCATAGCTTTTCTCTCCAGGGCAGACGCGATGAAGCTCTGACCCAGGATGGAAGTAGGCTAGAATCTTCCTGGTAAGTGCACCTCATCGTGCTACACACATTAATAGAAATGGGCCAAGCAGTGTTTATATGAATACAGTTTGTGTGTCATTATTTTGGGGCATAAGCTAGCCAGGCGGCCGGGAGTTGGGTGGCAGGAACACAGCCCGCAGCTCCATACTACAGTCTACAAAGCAAGTTCCAGAACAGGCTCCAAAGCAACACAGAGTAACCCTGTCTCAAAAAACAACAACAAAAAAATCATTTGTAGTTGGAAAACCCACTTTTAGTCTAGATTTTTTTAAATATTTCAATTTGATCCAAATATAGTTTGGTTTGTAACTACACATGTATATATTTGTAGCTGTTACTTATTTTTTTCTTTATTTTAAATTCCAACCATAATTCTCCCTCCCACTTTTCCTCCAATACCACCACCTCCTCCCCTCCAGCCCACCCCCATCCACCCCTACCAAAGGGAAAAGGCTCCCATAGAGAGTCAATAAAGTTTGTCACATTAAATTGGGGTAGGGCCAACACCCTAACCCTTGCATTAAGGCTGAGCATGGCATCCCACCATAGGGAATGGGCTGTAGCAAGCAAGTTCATATATCAGGGATAGATCCTAATCCTACTGTCAGGGGCCCCTCTGGGCCACATCTTCTGGTAGCCTATATGGAGGACATGGAAGGAAGCTTCACTCTTCTCCTGCTTGCCCTAACTCACTAGTAAGCCCATCCCTTCACTGTCATTAGCACCTACTCCTTCAGGATGCTATCATATACTGAAGACCAGCTGAGACACCATCATCATAGACTAAACAACTCCCAGGTTCTCGGAATGTTGGTTAACAGTCATTGTTGAAATACCTGGACCACAGCCTGCGAAAGATTCTAATAAATTCGGTAAATAGATAGACAGATACATACAACATACATACATACTTACATGATAGATTGATGGATTGATTGATAAGTGATAGATCGATGGTATAGATTCATTCTATCAGTTCTGTCCCTCTAGAGAACTCTGACTAATACAGGTGGAGCAAATATATGTATGAGCATTCATGCCATGACCATGACCATGTCAAGCACAGCAATGGTTCAGACCCATGGGAATGGCAAGGATTTCCTACAATCAGGCTTATAGAAATAGCAAGACCTTACCATGATCCCAGTACAGATGCTGACAGTATGTGCCGAAAGTATCCTCCTAGCCTGAGACTATTCCCTCACAGAGACCCCTACAGAGATTAGCTAACCTGACTCATAAGTCAGCTGTAAATAATAAACCCACTAGGATTCCTGATTAATGGTACACCTGTTTTAGAGCACATGGCCCACCTAATCCTAGCTTTTCTGTACATGTGTCTATCACTCCTTCACTCCCAGTTGTAATGGCATAAACGAATGCAGACAGATTGTAAAAATATATATACAGCTTTAATGGAGAAATAGACTTACAGAACCACCGTTCCCGCGGAGACCAGGAAAGCCGAAGCAGTGGCTGGGAGCATGCTCGCCGAATTTATAGGCAAACATTAGCCCGAGGCAAACACGCCCCCTAAGGGGCGGGACTTATCCCTACATCTCCCCTTTTTGTCTAAATAAGACAGAACTAAACCAAATACAACTATATACAATAATAACAAATAATAAATATAACAAACAAAATTGAGAATCAAAA
>NC_022027.1:4802998-4804170 GCF_000317375.1 Microtus ochrogaster | reverse complement strand
ATATATATATATTCACTGAAAGGCATGATAGATATATTCAATGAAAAGTATGATAGATATGAAAAAGCAAAGATGTTTTCTAAACTCATATTTTTTTCTGTCCCATATCATGGCTCTTGACATGAGACAGAAAGTACATAAACTCTGGGTTTTTCTCTTACTAACAGGCTTGGAATTGGAAAGGGCCTGAGCCAGAGTCCAACTTCAAAACCAGCTCTACATATTTATAAAGAAATGTTTAATAAGACATATATATATATATATTTAAATATTCAGGGTCCCTTAATTTCTTTGAAGATGAGTATTTTCCTGTGTAGAAAAGAACCCTGCCTCCAACCTATCCGTATTTCTTACCATCAGTATGCTCGCCATCCTTATGAAAGAATTGTTATTTATCTTTTCCAAGTGACTTCTCTTCTTCAAACCAAACCTCTATTAATTTTCCACATACGTTTTCAGTTTCTTACTTGGTTTATGTGGTAAAAAGATCCATTCCAAGATAATATCATCTCTCTGCATTAAAATTCCTGTAGGAGAAATTTTGATGGTAGTATGACGAGAATACAATCGAGGTCTGGATTCACCCTGTCCACATGTGCCTGTTGTAATTTTTCCTCAATCATTGTCAGTTCCTTTTCTGCTTCAGCTGTTAATTCTCTGGGACTGTTTGAATCTTTATCACCATCCAAGGTTTTGTTTAAATGAATTATTAGATCAGGTGTTATTCCAATAGCTGGTCGTAGACTGGAAATGTCTCCTAACAGTCTTTGAAAGTCATTAAGAGTCCATAGGCGATCTCTCCTAATTTGTGCTTTTTGTGTCTTAATTTTTTGCAAACCTATTTTATAACCTAAATAGTTAACAGAATCTCCCTTCTGAATCTTTTCAGGAGCAATTTGCAATCCCCATTTAGGTAAAAGTATCTATTTCTTCAGTCTGTTCAAGGTATCCATGTTTGAATCGGATAACAAAATGTCGTCCATGTAATGGTATACTATAGATTTGGGAAATGTCTTGCGTATTATTTGCAATGGTTGGTTCACAAAATATTGGCACAGGGAAGGGCTATTTAACATAACCTGGGGGAGGACGGCCCAGTGGTACCTCCTCGAAGGTTGAGAATTGTTATAAGTAGGCACTGTGAAGGCAAATTTTTCTCTATCTTCTTTTTG
>NC_022027.1:4801579-4802348 GCF_000317375.1 Microtus ochrogaster | reverse complement strand
TCTCAGCTTAGGTCTTTGATCATTTATAGAAGTTTGCCAAAACACACGTAACTCATCTTTCTGATCACTATTGCTTATAACAGTAGGCATGTAGCTTCCTAATTGTCTTGACGAGGCATGTTCTCTGCAGAAACTGGAAATGACTGAACCATGTTTGCCATGGTGGCCTGTGAGGCCCCCCCTCACGTTTCCAGTCTGTATCAGGTTACCTTGTCTATCTCTTGTAGACCTGCATTCATTCTTCCAGTGTCTGCCTTTTCCACATATTCTACATAAACCTGAAGGCTGAGTCCTCCTATTTCTGTTATTTCTAGAAGATGCATTATTATTATTATTTCTGAAAATCCGTTGTTTACAATTCCTTTTCATATGACCCATTTTTCCACAATTAAAACATTTGGTATTCTGGTGTCTTCTTTTACCATTGGAAATTGCTTCTTCTACCCATGCTTCAGTGCCATAGTCAAATGTGTCAACATTCAGTGTATGCAAGACCCATTCTTCCAAGGGCACTGATCTGAACTTTAAAGGCCCCAAGATCTTTTTGCATTCCACATTTGCAGTTTCATAAGCAAAAGACTCAATCATTATACGTCTTACTTCTGGGTCAGATATCCCTATTTGTACAGCCTTAGCTAGTCTTTGTAAAAAGTCACTAAAGGGTTCTCTCTGACCCTGTTTAACTCTGACAAATGATTCCATTCTCTGTCCTGGGTCTTGTACCCTGTCCCAAGCCCTTAAGGCTGCTGTAGTACACATGGAGAGTGTG
>NC_022027.1:4791388-4801047 GCF_000317375.1 Microtus ochrogaster | reverse complement strand
CAATTCTATTCACCATTGCCTTCTGCAATGTCTGAATCTCCTGTCCAGAATTATGTTCCAAAGCCTTCATTGAGGATTCTAAAGTATGAAGTTTGTCCATTGGAGATAACTTGTCATCTTTGGACATAATTTTTATGGCATAAACCGTGCCTTCTTGTATTGACAATCTTTCTGCCAATCTGTCATAAGCTTTAGACCAAATTCGATTGTCACATTCAGCAGTTTTGATTCTCTCAGTTAATGTTTCAGTTCCTACAGAAAGTGACTGCTGGAACTTACGATCCAAATCAGTTGTTCCTTCCTCCATAGTAATGAATTTCTCCTTAACATCAGCCTGTACCTTTTCTAAATTTTGCTCAGTTAACCGAGTCATGTTAAACAAAGATCTGGTCTCTTCCTGGAGAACTTCAAACTAATTCTTGAGAAGATTGTTGTCATTCTCAATAGTTTTTAAACGTTCAACCTCTGCCTTAAGAGACTTTATCATATTTCTCTTTTCAAACCATATAGTGCCAAGGAAAACTACGAATCCCAGAAATATCCATAGATGTGGGGTGATAGACACCTCTTGTAAAATCTTCCACATGGTACACTCAAAAAGGCTGTTAAAATCTAAAACAGTCACGTTCTCAGACATTTTATTTATAAAAGAAAAGATTCTTTTACCTGCAATGACCGGTTCCTGCCAGTGGTGGCGAAAGAGTCCACTTGAGTCCACGTGGCCTAAGTCTGAAATAAATGACTCAAAAACAAAAACTGGTGCAGACACCAGGCTGATAAATAGCAATTGGGCCAGAAAGGGAACAGAGAAAGCTGCCAAAATGAACAAATCAAAGGGACTGCAGCATGTTTGAGCCGGCTCCCAGGGCCGCCGTCACATGACCCGAGCGCCAGCTGAGGTGGGAGGGCAACAGAGACTGATCACGCTGTTACAGAGGCGCTTGTGCCACTGTTGGGCAGGGTGGGGCACACAGACTTGGCTGATTCCAAACCGCTGGGGAGTGCTAATTCTCCTGTCCCGTTTGACTTTCTAGCAGGTGCCAGGAAAAATCGAGTCGCTCAGAATCTCAGCTGCTTCTGCAGCCATAGTCGGACCAGCAAGGTGCAGTGCTGAGAGAGTACAGTCTGCTCGCCGAGAGAGACCTTCGGAGGGGGAGGTGCCGCTGGGATCGGTTGCCCCCAGGAGCCTCCGATTTGGGGTGGGTATCTGCAAAGCCCCACATTGGGCGCCAAATGTAGCGGCATAAATAAATGCAGGCAGATAGTGAAGAAATATATACAGCTTTAATGTCGAAATAAACTTACAGAACTGAGGTTCACACGTAGCATAGGAAGCAGGAAAAAAGGGACGAGCCACCTCCCGCGCACCCGATTTATCAGTATACATTCGCCCGAGGCAAACCCGCCCCCTAAAGGGGCTGGCTTAACCCTACAGATCTGTTTTCATTCTTCTTCAGGTTGACATTCAGTTATGCCAGCACCATCTGTTGAAGATTCTTTCCTTTTTCCATTGTATAATTTTAGCTTCTTAGTAAAAAATCAGGTGTTCATAGATGTGTGGATAATATCCAGGTCTTCAATTCAGGTCTATTGGTCAACATCTCTGTTTTTATGCCAATATCAAGCTGTTTTCATTACTGTAGCTCTGTAATAGAGCTTGTAGTCAGGGATGGTAATGCCTCCAGTAGTTCCAATATTGTACTGGACTGTTTGAGCTATCCTGATTTTTGTTTTTGTTTTTCCATATGTAGTTGATTATTTTTCTTTCAAGGTCTGTGAATAATTGTGTTGGGATTTTGATGGGGATTGCATTGAATCTATAGATTGTATTTGATAGGATTGCCATTTTTGCTATGTTAATTCTTCCTATCTAAGAGCATGGGAGATCTTTCCATTTTCTGGTATCTTCTTCAATTTCTTTCTTCAAAGATTTAAAGTTCTTGTCAAATAGATCTTTCACTTCCTTGGCTAGTGTTACCCCAAGATATTTTATGTGATTTGTGGCTATTGTGAAAAATGATGTATCACTGATTTCCCTCTCAGCTTCTTTATCCTTTGTGTATAGGAGGGCCACTAATTTTTTTTTTTAGTTGATCTTGTATTCCACCCCTTCACTGAAGGTATTTATCAGCTGTAGGAGTTCTCTGGTAGAGTTTTGGGGTCACTTATGTACACTATAATGTCATCTGGAAATTACAAAAGTTTGACTTCTTCCTTTCCAATTTGAATCCCCTTGATCTCCTTATATTGTCTTATTTCTGTTGCTAAAACTTCAAGCACTATGTTGAAGAAATATGGAGAGAGTGAACAGCTTTTATTACATTTAGATATGATCCATATATCTCTCTAAGACCTTTATCATGAAGGGGTATTGAATTTTGTCAAATGCTTTTTCAGCATCTAATGAAATGGTCATATGTTTTTCTTTCAGTTTATTTAAATGATGGACTACATTGATAGATTTTCATGTTTAATCAGCCCTGCATCTCTGGGATGAAGCCTTCTTTATCATGATGGATTCTTTTTTTGATGTGTTCTTGGATTTGGTTTGTAGCAAAAACCTGTCTGTAGAAAAATGCCGAGGAATCCACAAGGATGACCCCAGATAAGATCCTAAGCAATAGAGGAGAGGGTGTCTGAACTGGCCTTACCCTGTAGTTAGACTGATGATTATCTTAAATATCACCATAGACCCTTTGTCCAACAACAGATAGGAACAGAGACAAAGCCTTAAATTGGAGCATTGGACTGAGCTCCCAAGATCCAGTTGAAGAGTGGAAGGAGAGTATGAGCAAGAAAATCAAGACCATGAGGGGTTCATCCACTGAGACAGTTTACCTGAGTTAATGTTAGCTCACCAATCCAACTGGACTGGGAATGAATGAGCATAGGAACAAACTAGTCCCTCTGAATGTGGTTGACAGTTGAGGCGGACTGAGGGGTCACTGATAGTGACAATGGGGTTTGTCTCTATTGCATGTACTGGCTTCTTGGGATCCAATTCTCTTTGGATGTATACCTTGCTCAACCTAGATGTAGTAGGGAGGGCTTTGGACTATTCATAGGATGGAGTGTATTGCCCTCTTTTAGGATTGGAGGTATTGGGGTGGGAGGGTGTGTGGAAGGTATGGAAGGGGATTGAGAGGAGGGGAGGGAGTGGGAATTTGGATTGGTGTTTTTTTAAGTAGTAAAATAATAAAAAATATGAAACAAAAAAATTAAAATTTATTATACAATTATACAAGAACATCTTATATTTTACTCTAGGCCATGAGTTAAAACATTCCTAAGTTTTCATAAGTATATGCAAACTTAACAGAATAGGAAATTACTGATAAACAATAAATTAGTTAATATTTCTTCTAAGTTCCTGGCTTAAGCTTCATATAAATGCATAGTCAGTTAATTTGAGAAAGTTTGTAAAATGAGAAAATACAAAACACAATTCAAATGTGTCAATATAATAAATGTACCCAAGCAAACCAGTAAATGTGTGTTTTCTGTTTTTCACCCACTTAAAAAAAATAATAATGTGGGCAAGCAGGTGTCAGAGTTACACCACTAAAGCAGTTCAGAAACACTGTAGCTCTAGTTTTACTTTTGTCAATATCAATAGCCTGTGGATTTTCTAAGCAAAACTCAAAATCAAACCACACAGATTTTTGTTAAAGAGACGTTGATGAGGGCAGTCCTGCAGTTGGTGCATGCTGGCTACAGGAGCCAAGGGAAGCATGGTAACAGCATGGAAGCCACACACAGGTTTGGCAGCAAACCATGTGGACCTTGGGAGACACATGAAGCTGCAGGAAGCAGGCACAGGAAGCTGTGTGGGTGCAACATGGGGTAGCAAATTGTGGGTGCCACAGGAAATCATGGGTAGACAGGCAGGGCAGAAGAGGAAGCTAAGCCAGGGTGGATGGGAGTTTTGTAATCCGCAGCAAGGCAAAATTTTCTTTTCTTCTTCAAACATTCTTTCTAAAGTATGTACATTTGAATCAGTTAATAAGCTATCATCTATATAATGGTAACTTATAGATTTGAGGACATTGTACACAAATAATTTCTAATTGCTGTCATACAAAATATTGGCACAGAGTGGGGCTGTTCAACATCCCTTGTGGAAGAATCTTTCATTGATATCTCTGCACAGGCTGAGAATTATTATAAGTAGGCACCGTGAAGGAAAATTTTCTCTCTTATTGTAATGGTATAGTAAAAATGCAGTCAATCAATATAGTAGGCTGTCCTTTAGATAATAACGAAGGCAAGGGAGTTCCAGACTGTAAAGAGCCCATTGGCTGAGTCACCTTACTTATGGATCTTAGATCTGTTACCATCCTCCATTTGCCAGATTTCTTTTTAAAAACAAATAGAGGAAAATCCCAAGGACCAGTTGTTTTCAGATGGCAAAGGGTTATCCTGCCTGTCCCTTGTTGATCTACATAAATTATTCCAGTGTTGGATTTTGCTACAACTTCTGTGCACTCTAAAAGGCTAGGCCTTCTGTTTGGATTATTTCTAATATAAACATTATTTCTAGAAGCAATTTACCTATACTCCCTTCTCAGATGGCCTTGTCTACCACAATTAAAACACCTACCATTTTGATTTTTCTTCATATTCTTAGAAATTAATGCTTCTATTCAAGTATTATCATTAGAAATATGGGGCCAATAGCAATTGTTTGTGTGATCCATTTTTCTATGGGTGTTGATCTTGCCCTTAAAGGGCTAATTACCCTTCTACATTCTACATTAACATTTTCAAAAGTCAAAGATTTTATTAATATTTGTCTAACATCTGGATCAGATATCATTCTATGTACAGCTAATGTTAATCTGTACAAAAAATTAGTGAAAGCTTATTTTGGGGCTTGTATACTTTTAGTAAACGATTCAATTATCTTTCTTGATTCTTCAACCTTGTACTAAGCATTCAGAGTTGTTATACAACCTAGAATCAGGAAGTTATCTTCCAACATACACTGTCTTTGCAAATTAGCATAATGATCCTCACCAAGAATTTGGTCTTGGGAAATCTCATGACCTCTAACTGTACCTTGTTGTTCTAGGACCCTGGCTTCTTCTCTCCACTAAGTTCTTCATTGTAAGGACCAGTTTCCAACATCGCTGAAACTAAATTCCTCCAGTCTTGTGGAATATCTCTATTCTTAGTTGCCCATGAATTTAACATCTATCTTGCAACAGTTGAATGATCACCAAATGAAACTACTGCTTCTGAACTCTCTTTAATCTACATATCTACAGGATTCCAATTAACTTCTGCATAGCCTTGGGTATGCACATTATCTGGTGGTTGTTGTTGAACAGTAACTGGATAAAAGTTGGTGTTCTAATAACCTTAGGCCATTCCTCTCCAGTTTCACAATGCAATGACGTGGGAAATAGTGCTCTAATTTCTCTGTCTGTGTCTGAGCAATTTTTCAATTAGTATATCTTTCTAAGGCCTTCATCCTGTTAATCTACTTATTATTTAGCATGGAGAAGTTCAGAGAGCAGATTCAGCAGAGCTGGTAGTTGAGAGCTACAGAGGGCAATTGAAAGCTCCAGATGGCTAATGTAGCAAAGCTAGCTGGTGTGACCCTTCCTTCCATTTGGCTCTACCATCCATTGAAGCACCAATTATTTTCCTCATTTTAAATTGTCTGCCTTTGGAATTATGGCTATCCTAGTCAGCATTTGTAACTCTATCTCTACAGCAGCAACTGGGCCCCAAAAGCCACAGCCTGAGGAAATTCTGTTCCCTCAGGCACAGATTCTTTCTAAACTACTAAGAGAACTTATCTAAATCTCTTTCCTGCTAAGGAAGTCAAGATTCAAAGTTTGAAGCAGAATCTTGCTTCCCAGAGAGTCTGAATAGCAAGCAGTTCACCTAGCTCTCTCCTCACATCTCCCAAGAAGCCCTCATGTTTTTCCTACTCTTTATAAACCCTTCTCCTCCTGGCTCCTCCCTGATACTTCCTGTCAGCTAGTTGCTGACTCATCCTCAGGACCACGGGTGAATTTTATTTAATCAAACATATATTTGCATTGTTACACAAATGTTCCAGAGCATAAACAAAATAACCCACCTTAAAATAATATTCTTCAACAATTTGGCTTTGTGAACATGGAGAAACTCAAGTTGTAGGAAAGCATTACAATGTAACCAATGGCCGGGCGGTGGTGGCACACGCCTTTAATCCCAGTACTCGGGAGGCAAAGGCAGGCAGATCTCTGTGAGTTCGAGGCCAGCCTGGTCTACAAGAGCTAGTTCCAGGACAGGCTCCAAAACCACAGAGAAACCCTGTCTCGAAAAAACAAAACAAAACAAAAAACAATGTAACCAATGGATAAATCTTTTCATATTAATTACATTGATTGAGGGCTGAAAGCTCTAGGACAAAAAAAGCAAACTCTCTTAGGAGGAGTAGATGGCAGGAAATAATTAAACTCAGAGATGAAATCAGAAAAATAGAAACAAAGACTATGAAAAACTAAGAATCAATGAGACAAAGAGTTGGTTCTCTGACAAAACCAACAAAATAGATAAAACCTTCTCCAAACTAATCAACAGGAAGAGAGGGAACATCTAAATTAACAAAATCAGAAATGGAAAGGGGAAGATAACAACTGATGCTGAGGAAATTCAGAAAATCATTAGGTTATACTTCAAAAACCTGTACTTCACAAAATTGCAAGATTGGCACACGCCTTTAATCCCAGCACTTGGGAGGCAGAGGCAGGCAGATCTCTGTGAGTTAGAGACCAGCCTGGTCTACAAGAGCTAGTTTCAGGACAGGCTCCAAAACCACAGAGAAACCCTGTCTCGAAAAACCAAAAAAAAAAAAAAAGTAATGGACAGTTTTCTTGAAAGGTAACACATACCAAGATTAAATCAAGTCCAGAAAAACAATTTAAATACACATATAACCCCTAAGGAAATAGAAGCAGTCATTAAAAATCTCCCAACCCTAAAAAGCTCAGGACCAGATGGTTTCAGTGTAGAATTCTATCAGAATTTCAAAGAAGAGCTAATAACAAAACTCCTTAAATTGTTTGCTTCACAAATAGAAACAGAAGAAACCAAATTTTTCATGAGACTACAGTTACACTGGTATCGAAACCACACAAAGTCATAACAAAGAAAATTTTAGACCAAATTCCCTCATGAACATTGATGCAAAAATACTCAGTAAAATACTGACAAAACAAATGCAAGTACACATAAAAAATTATCCACCATGATCTGGTAGGCTTCATCCTGGAAATGCAGGGATGATTCAACATATGAAAATCTGTCATGTTGTTGGGGTTTCTGTCCTGCCTGGTTCCTACAATCGTTAAGTCCCAAAGAAATCACACAGAGGTCAACATTAGTAATAAACTGATTGGCCCATTAGCTAAGGCTTCTTATTAACTCTTATAACTTATATAGCCCACTATTAGTCCATTATTCTTGTCTGTTAGCCACATGGCTTGGTACCTTTTTCACTGGGACAGTCACAGCTTTCTTCTTCTGTGGTCCAGTCAGGACTGCAGAGGAATGGGCTTCCTCCTTCACAGAATTCTCCTGTTCTCATTGACTTGCCTCTACTTCCTGTGTGGTTGTCCCACCTATACATCCTGCCTGGCTATAGGCCAATCAGTGTTTATTTAAAATATAATTGACAGAATACAGACCATTCTCCCACACTACTGTCAAATGTAATAACCATATAAATTGTAAGAAAAAAAACACCATATGATTATCTTATTAGATGCTAACAGAGCCTTTAACAAAATCTAACACCCCTTCATGATAATGGTCATAGAAATATTAGCAATACAAGGAACATATCTAAACATAATAAAAGTAATGTACAGAAAGCCATAGCCAACATCAAATTAAATCAAGAGAAACTCAAAGAAATTCCACTAAAATCAGGAATAAAACAATGCTGTCCACTCTTATTTATTCTATATAATACTTGAAATTCTAGCTAGAGCAATAAGACAACAAAAGACAATCAAGGGGATACAAATTGGAAAGGAAGAAGTCAAACCAAATACAAGTACACATAAAAAAAACTCTTACTGTTTACACATGATACAATAATATACATAAGTGATGCCAAAAATACTACCAGGTAATGTCTACAGCTGATAAACACCTTCAGTAATGTGGCTGAATGCAAGTGTAACTTTAAAAATCAGTAGCCCTGCTATATAAATAACAAAATAATGGACTAATAGTGGGCTATATAAGTTATAAGAGTTAATAAGATTTTTTTATGTGTACTTGTATTTGGTTTGCCAGTATTTTACTGAGTATTTTTGCATCAATGTTCATGAGGGAATATACAAATGATAAATGGACTGAGAAAGAAATAGCACCTTTTACAGTAGCCACGAAAAATATAAAATATTTTGGAGTAACTATAGTCACACAAATAAAAGACCTGTGTGACAAGACCTATCATCTTTGAAGAAAGAGAGTAGAGAAGATATCAGAAAATGGAAAGATCTCCCATGTTCTTGTATAGGTAGGATCTACATAGTAAAAATGGCAATCTTATCAAAAAGCAATCTACAGAATTCACTAGCTTTTCCAAAATTGAAAACACATACTACAGTATAGAGATATCTACTACCAGACCTGAGTGCACATGTGAATCATTGCCTGCACAAATACATGAGGCAATGAAACAATACAGCAAAGCTTTCTTATAGAAGACACTGTGTGTCTATAGTCTTTACAAAACTGTTTATATATAATACATAATGTACACACACATATATATGTATATAGTTTTTCTTTTGTATGAGTTCTTCCTATTCCTGAAGATTATGATAAAGTGTAAAAGCTTTAGAATATTATTGACATTCATAAGGTTTTTCATCAGTATGAGTTTTTCCCCCAACAACAAAAGACTGTGTGGCATCTGAAGTCTTTACCACATTGTTTGCATTCATAGGGCTTTAAAATTCAGTGTAAATTTTTTTTTGTAACTGAAATATTTTTAAATAAAAGCTTTCCCACACTGTTTACATTCATAGGGCTTCTCTCCAGTATGAGTTCTTTCACATTTTCCAAGGTGACTACTACATCTAAAGGCTATCCCACACTGTTTACCTTGATAGGGTTTTTCTCCAGTATGAATTCTTTCATGATTTTAATGTTAGTATGACACAGAAAGGTTTTACTGCACTGTTCACGTTCATAACTGTTTTTTCTTCTATATGTTCTTTGTTGTAACTGAAGTGAAGTGTGATGTCTAAAGGTTTTACCACATTTACACACATACAATTTTTCTTCAGTATGAATTCTGTCATGTTTTTCAGATGAAAGTGCTGTATGAAAGCTATATCACAATATCTACAAGCATAGTGTTTTTACCCTGTATGCATTCTTTTCTCTACTAGAAATGAAGAATGATATGTGAAGGCTTTACCACATTTACATTCATAAAGCTTTTTTCCAGTATGAAATTTTTCATGTAACTGAAGGAAAGTGATTTGTTCAAAGACCTTACTACTCTGTTTATATTCATAGGAGTTCTCTCCTGTATGAGTTCTTTCATGTCTTTTAAGACAACTGTAAAGAGTAAAGATTTTTCCACACATTTTACATTTTTAAAAAATATTTATTTGTTTATTATGTATACAATGTTCTGTCTG
>NC_022027.1:4779363-4790478 GCF_000317375.1 Microtus ochrogaster | reverse complement strand
TCAGTCCCACTGCCTCCCTGGGTAGACCAACCCCTCACAGTCCTGACTTCCTTCCTCATCTCCTCCCTCCTCCTGCTCTTCATCTGGACCCTGGGAGCTCAGTCCAGTGCTCCAGTGTGGGTCTCTGTCTCTATCTCAATCCATTGCCGGATGAAGGTTCTATGGTGATATGCAAGATATTCATCAGTGTGGCTAGGGGAAAAGGCCAGTTTAGGCACCCTCTCCTCTGTTGCCCAAGGACATAGCTGGGAAAATCCCCTTGGACACATGGGAATCCCTCTAGAGCCAAGTCTCTTGCCAACTAAAATGGCTCCCTTAGTTAAGATATCTTCTTCCCTGCTCCCATATCCACCCCTCCTCCATCTCAACCATCCCACTCCCCCAAGCTCTCCCCAATCCTCCCCTTCTCCCTTCTCTCTTTCCATCTCCCCTTCCCCCCAATCCCTCTCCTCAGTGCTCCCAACTTTTGTCTGGCGATCTTGTCTACTTCCAATATCCAGGAGAATAAATATATGTTATTCTTTGGGTTCACCTTCTTATTTGGCTTCTCTAGGATCATGAACTATAGGCTCAATGTCCTTTGTTTATGGCTAGAATCCACTTATAAGTAAGTACATACTATATTCATCTTTTTGTGTCTGGGTTATCTCACTCAGTAAAGTGTTTTCTATTTCCATCCATTTGCATGCAAAATTCAAGATGTCATTTTTTTTACTGCTGAGTAGAACTCTAAAGTGTATATGTGCCACACTTTCTTTATCCATTCTTCTATTGAGGGGCACCTAGGTTGTTTCCAGGTTCTGGTTATTACAAATAGTGCTGCTATGAACATAGTTG
Source organism: Microtus ochrogaster (assembly GCF_000317375.1). Taxonomy (NCBI): domain Eukaryota; kingdom Metazoa; phylum Chordata; class Mammalia; order Rodentia; family Cricetidae; genus Microtus; species Microtus ochrogaster. Next base: position 4,789,641 of record NC_022027.1, on the reverse strand, counting down.
AACAAATGCTTTTGTATTATCATTGGAAATCTCTTGGGTATATTCCCAAGAGTGGTATTGCTGGATCCTGAGGTAGGTTGACTCCCAGTTTCCTGAGAAACTGCCACACTGATTTCCAAAGTGGTTGCACAAGTTTACATTCCTACCAGCAATGGATGAGTGTTCCCCTTACTCCACATCCTCTCCAGCATAGGCTATCATTGGTGCTTTTTATTTTAGCTATTCTGACAGGTGTAAGATGGTATCTCAGAGTTGTTTTGATTTGCATTTTCCTGATCGCTAAGGAGATGGAGCATGACCTTAAGTGTCTTTTGGCCATTTGAACTTCTTCTGTTGAGAATTCTCTATTCAGTTCAGTACCCCATTTTTTTAATTGGGTTAATTAGAGTTTTAATGTCTATTTTCTTGAGTTTTTAATATATTTTGGAGATCAGACCTTTGTCTGATGTGAGATTGGTGAAGATCTTCTCCCATTCAGTAGGTTGCTTTTTTTCTTAATGACAATGTCCTTTGCATTACAGAAGCTTCTCAGTTTCAGGAGGTCCCATTTATTCATTGTTGCTCTTATTGTCTGTGCTACTGGGGTTATACATAGGAAGTGGTCTCCTGTGTCTATGTGTTACAGACCACTTCCCACTTTTTCTTCTATCCGGTTCAGTGTGGTCAGATTTATATTGAGGTCTCTAATTTATATAGAGTTTTGTGCATGGTGATAGATATGGATCTATTTTCATTCTTCTACAGGTTGGCATCCAGTTATGCCAGCACCATTTGTTAAAGATGCTTTCTTTCTTCCATTGTATAATTTTAGCTCCTTTCTCTAAAATCAGGTTGATGTAGGAGGGTCTTCTATCTATCTCTTGCTTTCATTGGATAATTAATAAAGAAAACTGCTTGGCCTGATAGCTCAGAACATAGGAAGGTGGAGAAGACAGAAAAAAATGCTGGGAGGAAGAAAGCAGAGTCAGATGCCATGAAGCTCCAGCCCAAGATGGACGTAGATTAGAATCTTCCCGGTAAGCCACCACTTTGTGGTGCTACACAGATTATTAGAAATGGGTTAATGAAGATGTGAGAGTTAGCCAATAAGAGGCTAGAACTAACGGGCCAGGCAGTGTTTAAAATAATACAATTTGTGTGTTGTTATTTCAAGTGTAAAGCTAGCCGCGCGGTATCCACATGGGTCGAAAAGCAGGCCTGCTCGCCTCACCACTACATCAGGTGTTCATAGGTTTGTGGTTTAATATCCACATTCCACCCAAATAGGAAAGAATATATCTTCTTCTCAGCATCTCATGGAACCTTCTCGAAAATTGATCACATACTCTGTAACAAAGCAAACTTCCACAGTTACAAAAACATTTAGTAACCACCTGTGTCTTATCAGATCACCATGGAATAAAGTTAGAATTTAACAACAATTCTACCCCCAGAAAGCCTGCAAACTCATGGAAACTGAACAATCAACTACTGAACCACCCCTGGGTCAAGGAAGAAATAAAGAAAGAAATTAAAGTCTTCCTTGAATTCAATGAAAATAAAGACACATCATACCCAAACCTATGGGACACTATAAAAGCAGTTCTAAGAGGAAAGTTAATAGCACTAAGTGCCCACATAAAGAAAATGGAGAAAGCACACATTAGATCTTAACAGCCCACCTGAAAGCTCTAGAAAAAAAAGAAGCAGACTCACCTAGGAGGAGTAGAAGACTGGAAATAATCAGGGCTGAAATCAACAAAATAGAAACACAGAAAACAATCCAAAGAATCAATGAAACAAAAAGCTGGTTCTTGGAGAAAATTAACAAGATTGATAAACCCCTATCCAAACTAATCAAACGGCAGAGAGAGAATATGCAAATTAATAAGATCAGAAATGAAAAGGGGGACATAACCACAGACACAGAGGAAATTCAGAGAATCATTAGATCTTACTACAAAAGCCTGTATGCCACAAAATTGGAAGAGGTGAAGGAAATGGACATTTTTTAAAAATAAATACCATATACCAAAGCTAAACCAAAACCAGGTGAATGATCTAAATAGACCTGTTATACCAAAATTAAATCAAGACCAGGTGAACAATTTAAATAAACCTGTAAGTCGCAAGGAATTTGGAGCTGTCATCAGAAACCTCCCTACCAAAAAAGCCCTGGACCAGATGATGGTTTCAGTGCAGAATTCTACCATAACTTCCAAGAAGAACTAATACCTATACTCCTTATTGTGTTTCACAAAAACCTAGAGTTTTAAGAAAAATAAAAACCACCTCGTGTTAATGGGTTACAAACCTTTAAATAATCTGATAATAAACTTTATGATCTATAAACTCAAGATTATATTTAAGGAACCCCAGTGGCCAACCTTATCACATTTGAAAACTGCTTCAGAAATCAATGAAATTGCAAGGCCGTTAGAATACAGGAACAGCAGTGGGAAAGAGCAAAGCAGACTAAAGAGAGTCGTGGTTCACAGTTCAATAACTAACTTTAAAGCAACTATCATTAGGGTAGGATAGAGCTGCAGATGGGCCGAAGGAGTGCACATTTATCCAGCATGCTCAAGCTCCTGCATTTAATGTCTAGCTTCAGTGGGGGAAATTATTTTAAAAAGAAGAAAAGGAGCTGGGCGGTGGTGGCGCACGCCTTTAATCCCAGCACTTGGGAGGCAGAGGCAGGCGGATCTCTGTGAGTTCGAGACCAGCCTGGTCTACAAAGCTTGTTCCAGGACAGGCTCCAAAGCCACAGAGAAACCCTGTCTCGAAAAACCAAAAAAAAAAAAAAAAAAAAAAAGAAGAAGAAGAAGAAAAGGTACAGGGAGGAGGAGAAGCTGGTGAAGAGAAAGAAAGCTTACTAACTGCGACATGGCTCAGCTGGTACATAGGAGCCCTTGCAACACAAGCCAGACAACCTGAGGTCTGTCCGTGAACCACGGACAGAGAGCAGTCATTTTATAAAGTTGTCCCATGACCTCACACCTGTCTCACCGCAGGGATCCCCCACTCTACCGACCCTTGAGTGTGGCTCCACGTTTGTCGTCCCTGTCCGACCCTAGGGTCGTCCATGGCAGCTCTTCTCCCAGGACAGCTGCTGGCCCTTGACTGTGGCTGCATCCTTTTGTTTCTCTTCCTTTTCGACCTTGGCTCCATCCAGGACAGCCCCTCTCCTAGAACAGCCTCTGGCTGCATGCAGTGCAGCCATTGGGGACATAAGATGCAAGCTGTCACAGTACATGCACAGAAGAGCGTGCTAGGAAGTGGGGTCCGCAGACGTCCTCAAGGCGTCAGCGAACCAGCCCAGACTGGCATTCTCAGTTCCCTGGCATGCAGCCCTACAGTCACTGGCTCAGTGCAGCTCTCCTACCGCTGCCTGCCCTCCATCACCTGCCTGGTGCTTGGGACTTTGCTCTTTAAATCTAATCTTCACACAAAGCTGAATAGTCCAGGACTCCGGCGCCACCTCTCCCCCAGCGCAAGAAGGACCCAGCACAAAGGCTCCCATGGCTCAGCCAATTGCTCCACCCTTTCTGGGGACCGCGGTCCCATGCTCTCCAACGAGAAGCTGCCAAGCTGGCCGCGCAGCAAGGGCCAGCGGTGACCCACTTTGGCCTTCAACATCTCCCTGAGGCCCACAGCAGGGCAGCTGGGAAGAGCCTGCCTCCTACTCCCATCAGAACTTCTGATTGAGGTCCTGATTTGTTGGAAAGTCCTGAATGAGACCTACAACTAGTCCCATGCCTAACTCCGCCAGGTGCAGACATATGCATGAGAATTTTGCTTTTAAGCAGAATTTGCTCCTGCCTGCCTGGCAGGGTTGGCAATGCTGTCTTTTGTAATCCAGTAGTCACTTCCTGTGCTTCCTCCTGGCCCAGAGCCTTTAGTGTGCACAGTCCTCTGTGCACTCATGCCCAATGGAGAGATGGCCTCACCTCAGAACTCAAGGAGCACACAGCCCACCCCAAGTTCAATGGTATACTTCATTGTTTTACAAAGGACATTATAGGATTTGGATGGGCAATGGAGTTGTTATTTCTACAGAAGTGCTAAGGACTTAATAGGTCACAGGGTGGTTCCTGAGGGCACTTTGGAGGATTATAATTGATAAGATAATAATTATCAATTGCTAGAGATTCAAGAACCTAGAACATCTTTAGCCCACAGCTGGTCACATTAGATGAGGCCTATAGCCCAACATTCTCCAGGGATTTAGAATTTCCCCTATGGCACACCAAAGACAGCTCTCCCTCTATCTCTGTCTCTAAGGTTGCACAGTTTGAACCATAAATAAAAACATAACAGGGGTTGGTGTGAGGCACAGTGTAGAGACACCTGTGGTCAGCCTTCACTTCCTGGATCTGTTGCCAGACTTTACACCTTGGACAGCAAGAACTGACTCCTGCAAATTGTCCTCTACCTCTCTATGGCACAGACATGTCCATACACACAGACACACATACCTGTCCCTGTGCACACACACTGAATAGGAATGTGATTAAAAACTAGACGAGTGTGGTGGTGCACACCTTTAATCCCAGCACTCGGCAGACAGATACAGGGTGATCTCTGTGAGTTTGAGGTCAACCTGGTTTACACAGCAAGTTTCAGGACAGTTAGTGCTACCCTGCCTCAAAAAAATTAAAAAAAAAAACAAATCTTCACCCCCAAAACAAACAAAACAAAGCAAAAATCCCACAAAACAAAAAATTATTAGAAATCTAAAAAATAATCTAAAATAAAAACAACACATGCCAAGCTAGCTTTGTGTGTGATTACACATTTATAACCCAAAATCTGTAGAAAGAGGCAGGAGCTGAAGCTTTCCCGCCAGCTTCACCTACAGGGAATTGGTACTATTATGGGATAAATGAACCTATCTTTCAAGAAAGTGAGATGAATATCTAAGTAATATGCCAAACATATTATATATGTTGAGTTTATATAGAGAAAGATCATATCACTTGCCCATGAAATAGAGCAAAAAAGAAGACACCCCTGCCAGCAAAAGATCATTTGTAACTCACGAGCTCCACAATGAGCTAACAAGTCACTAAAGGATCACCTTTGAGAGCTCAGCATCATTAGGAAAACCCTAGCTATACTGACTTGATAACAAACAGACTTTGGGCAAACATTAATAATGTTGGGGTCAGGGCAGCTCTCACAGGCTTTGCCCCTCACCCATCCTCAACAAGGTAAAAATCATATTAGTCAGGCTGTTGATCATGGTTCTGATGCTTAAAGACACAGCTGTTTAAAGATAGCAGATGTGGCGTCTATTAGATGCTGCCTTGCTTCCCTGCAGCCCAGGTCTCTCCAGCTGTGAAGAGCAGAGTGCTGACTCCATCCCTCTCCCCAGCACACACAGACCAGGTGGCCAGGTCTAGGGGACTTGAGTTGTGGCCTCACCCCTTATCTACTCTGTCCCAACATCAGGGACTCAAATCACCTATCCCTCACAGAACATCTATTGTTTAATGGAAAGTTTTTTGAAGGCATAAGTCACAAAACAGTCCCACACCAGTTTGGAATTATGAATAATTAAATGGTTATTTATTTAAAGGGAAAACAAATTACAGATCACCGTCCCAGACAACAGCCCTCTGTGCAATCAGGAACGAAGTCTAACAGCTGGAAGCCAGAAGCAAGAGAATGAGCACACGGCTACAGCTGCTTTTTAAAGCAAACGAGACCACACCCAAGTGGGCTGGTATCTTAAAGGCTATTGGCTGAGGAACAGAAGGAGCTCCCACAGCACCTTTTGTTTAAGTAAGGGAGTTTGTTTAGGTAAGAGAGTTGTAAACCCAATACAAAACAATATACACTAGGAGCAGATATTAAGTATAAGATTAGAATTACAATCAGCATAAACAATATTAAGCAAGGAACATATGCTAAATGTTTTGATAAACATTCTATCCTACAGAGTCTAAATATTGTATAGGAAATGGCTTGACTAGAGCATAAGAGGATGGTAACTAAGGCTATCTAATCTTCAACCCTATCAAAGGCCTGGGAAGGGAGATAGTAGGCAGGAAGTACAGTTAAGTAGCTTCCAAAGTGAACAATATATTAAAGAGACAATTAGCTACCTATATCCACAAATATCTACATGTTTCATGAACATGTAGGAATTTCAGACCATTCAGGGCTATTTCTCTTACAGGTGAGGATAATTCCATTGTGTGTATGTACCACATTTTCATTGTCTACTCATCAGCTGACATCTATACTGCTTCTGTTTCCTAATGATTATGACTAGAACAGCAATCAACATTACTGAGCAAACATATGTGTAGTTTGAGTCTATTCCAAGAACTGCTATAACTTGGTTATATGGCAGATTTATTTTTGGCTTTTCTTTTTAGACTGGCTCTAACTGTTAAGCCCTGACTATCCTGTAACTCACCATGTAGATGAAGCTGGCCTGAAACACACAGAGATCCCCTGCCTCAGATTCCTGAGTGCTGGGATTGAGGGATTTTGCCAACATACATAACACACTTCTTGTTATTGAGGAACACTTGTGTCATACCTGGAAGACATTATCTTACTGCAAACCTCTTCTGGATTAATGAAGCAGCTAAACGTTCCAGTCATTCAGACTAAAGCTTTTTTGACCTTCCAATGTGAGCTCAAAAGTTAGTGCTTGAATGAGATAGAAATATTATGAGTTGGTTTGCAGATTTTTCTGTTTGTCAGGCACACAGCACTCAGAATTGGAGAGCTGCCACTTTACAGTTTTATTCTAAGACAACTCGGACACAATCTGATGGGCAGAAAATGTCACAGCAGGCAGAGATATGACAAGTACATATAGTCACATATTTTTTGGGGCGGTCCAATGGTCACTTGTACTGGCTGTGTATGGATTTCTGTAATTGCTAAAATGGCCCATGAAGAAAATTATTCTGGTATCAGACATTGATGTTATGCATGGCTCAATAACATGAACTTTTGTTGTGCATGATTATGCTCTAAACCAAACAAAGATGTCATCTTAGTGAGTTCATCTGTGTTTGCCCGCAAAAGACCATCCCAGCTGAACTAATTGACTGTTGACCTTTTTTTAGACCCATATATCTGTATAGTGTGGCAGCCAGGCACAAAAGGCATAGGCCCGATCTGAGGTGGTCAAGTAGCTCTGCAGACAAGTTGTCTCTGCCTAACAATAGCCAGGATGTGCTGCTCCTTCTCTTTTGTTATAAATGTAGATCGCCTGAGGAGAGGTGTTGGCTGAAGCTGGTGACCTAATGTTCAGTATGTTTGGTGTTTCTTCCTTTGTAATTTGGAGGATATCTTATAGAGATGCTAATTCAGGCCTATGTGACAGCTAGCATACAGGTAGATGCGGATGTGACAAAAGGCATTCACCTGGTTACCTAGCAGACAGCTTAATGTATTTTCCCACTCAATTGATGTGATGGTATATAAGCTCTTTGGATAATAAACGTGGGAGATCCTCAGGAGAAAGGACCCTGAGATGCCCTTCCATGATGACCGTGTAAGCTGTGTCTGATTATTCCTTGTGGCTCCGTACCACTTCCAGTTAGGGAAAATAATTATTTGTGTTGGAGCAACACAGGTCCTAACAACTTTTCCTCATGAAAGGATGGGGAAGAATCATTGGACCCTCATCTGAATATTCAGCAACTTCCCTCCATCAGTTAAATGCACTAATTGTACATGGCCTCAGCGTCCAGAGGAGAGGAATGAAGGAAGGGTGCTTCATGTTTGCATCCATGAAAAAGCCAACAGCCATGCTGGGTGCAGACCCTCCAGTGTGCTTAGGGTCACTCACACTGGAACAGTTCACCCACACTGTGCAATTAACCCTAGTAACCTCATTGGTTCCCTGGAGTGAACTTTGGGGGAATCACTTTTGGTTTGTTTTGGGGACTGTAGAAGAGCGAAGAGGGACTTTGCTTAGCCTCCTGTCATCAGGAAAAATTTTCTCAATAATTTCTACCAGGAGACGCCTACTGTTGAGTGCTGAATGGTGTGACTACCTGGATGGGATGTGAAAAGGAGCATGATCAGATACCTGTTAAGAGCCATGTGGACAGACAATGGCAAATGTACAAAATGCATCAATGACTTTTCTCATTGTTGAGATTTAAAAAACAGTCAAAAAGCAACAAAAAGAATGAAGGGCTCATTTCAGCCTACAATTGAATAGATATAGCTCATTTTTATTTTTTTATTTTTTGGGTTTTCGAGACAGAGTTTCTCTGTGTAGCTTTGGAGCCTGTCCTGGAACTAGCTCTTACAGACCAGGCTGGCCTTGCATTCACAAAGATCTGCCTGCCTCTGCCTCTCCAGTATGCTGGGATTAAAAGTGTGTGCTACCACCATCTTGTATTCATTGCTAAGTGTAATTCAAAGTGGTATAATTGTCAGACATTGATCTCATTTACTGTGACTAAACTTTAACATCTCAAGGCTTGTCCTCAGTAACTCTAACCTTGAGATAACTTCAAGATCTGTCCTTGTTTGGGACCAAATTTGCAAACATATAAGAGTATGTTCCACAATGTTCTAAATATATCCTTCATGGGCTCACAGGCTTTTAATAGTGCAAAATGCATCCACTACAAATGCAAAAGTCACCTTAGCCTTTAGCAACCCAAACACTATTCAGAAGTCCAGTTCTGAGACTCAAGGAAACCCTTCCAAACAGCTTCCATGCTTCAGGTGCACACACTCAACATTTCCATTCCAAAATAGATGAACAAAGGCATGGGAAATAAGACAGGGGCAAGGCTAGGAAGAAACCCAGTATGAAAATATCAAACCAAGCAGATTCATCTTCAGGATCTGGGGTTCATGGGAGAATCCTCTGTAATCTAATAGCCTTGGCTGCGAGTGCATCCTTCCAAGTCTGCTGTCTCTAGTATCCATAGTCTCACTTGGGACAGACTGATTGCACAACTATAGCTTGCCTGGGCATATGTTTTGCAATTGTTATATCTCTAAATACTGTTTTTTTCCTGGTTTTCATTAGTATTCTATTCCTGTGTAGTAACATCATAATAATGGCCACTCATATGAAATAAACAATATTATTTATAACTGGGGCTTGCTTTCAGTTCAGAAGTTTAATCCTTTGTTATGGCAGCATGCAGGAAGACATGGTGCTGGAGAAGTAGCTGAAACTTCTATATCCAGATCTGCAGGCAGAAGGAAGAGAGAGAAAAGGAGAGACAGAGAAACACTGGGCCTGGCTGAAGCTTTTGAAACCTCAAAGTCTGTCCCTGGTGTTCTTCTTAAAAAAAAATAATAAAAGGCAGGGGTGTTCTTCTTGAACACGGGGCACAGGACAGACACACATGGCGGAACAAACACAGACACGACACGGCGGCTCCCACGTGGGTCCACTTTAATGGGGGATGGAAACACAGAAGGGCAGAGGGACGTGCAGGACACACGAGAAAAGGCAAACGAGAGAGAGCCTCGTGTGGCCCTGCCTTTTAACGGGGAGCACAAGGGTGTCTGGGGTGCGCACAGGTATCCATAGTCCAGGAGGAGCATGGGAGTTGTAGTTTCCAAAAGAACAACATACCACCCTTTTTGTTTTGTTAAAAAAATTGGGGGGCCTTAGAGGGTAGGGAATAGGGGCGTAGCCCGGTCTTTCATGACTGCTTCCTGCTGGCTTTGGGCGTTGAGGGGTCCAGGGTGTATCCGATGATCTTGGCGGTGTCCTGGTGGTTCTTCCGAGATGGTCGGTTTCTGTTGGTTCTGTCCAATCTGCTGGCGTCCTGAGGTAGTTGATTGAAGAAGTCACATCTGTCTGGCTTTTTCTGAGCAGCTGGGTCATCGTTAAGATGCTGAAAGGCAAAAGCAGCGTTAGTAGAGAAAAGGAAAAAAAATTGAAGGGGAGAGGAGGTCTGGAAGAGTTGAGAGGAAATTTGGGGATAGGGGGTGGGGAAAGAGTTTTTAGGAGGTCTGGGGTTAAGAATAATAAGAAAATTAAATGATACTTACTCCGTTAACGATCCGTTTGTGTTTTATCTGCTTAGGAGGGGCGGGCTGGCATCCTGGAGCTTAAAGAAAGTGTCTTAAACACTGTTTTTCTCAGACTGGAGTAGAGGGGGCTGGGTCTGGTTTTTTTGGAACTTAAGGGCGCAAGGGCCTGTCTGGGTTACCGTATATGAAGGATTATCTTGAGCTGTGGAGACGAATGGTTTAAGGTGTGACAGGTGAATCCAATGGGGAATTCCTTCAAGCTTGGCAGCTGTGGGAGTCAGGAGAATTATTCTGAAAGGGCCCTGCCATTTGGGG
>NC_022027.1:4774189-4776336 GCF_000317375.1 Microtus ochrogaster | reverse complement strand
GTTCAGCCGAGAAGAGGTGCCCGTCCCGTGACGAGCCCGCACGTGAAAGAGAGAGAAAGGAGGAAAAAAAGGCAGAAGAGGCCAGGAATACCAAATTCCTGGCAGGAAGTTGGGGACACCGAATCCCCAACTTGCAGGCGGAGCTATGGTCAACCAAGGAAAAAAGGGGGGGGTAGACAACTCAACCCAGAACACGCTAGAGAAAGCTGGCCAGGCGTTTTTTAGGGCGGGACGGGGAGAGACCAGGGGGGTAAACTCACAAATCGGTTGGCTGTGGGCAGGTGGCTGCGGGCAGGTCCCCGGTTTTAGACTTTGTTCCCGGGAAAGAGGTCATCCGGCACTCCGGGAGGCGCGCCACAGGCCCAAAGGCCGGGCCTCAGGTGGAAGGCCCGGGACAGGAAGTCCCTGAGACGGCACCAATTTGTTCTTCTTAAAAAAAAATAATAAAGGACAGGGGTGTTCTTCTTAAACATGGGGCACAGGACAGACACACATGGCGGAACAAACACAGACATGACACAGCGGCTGCCACGTGGGTCCACTTTAATGGGGGATGGAAACACAGAAGGGCAGAGGGACGTGCAGGACACACGAGGAAAGGCAAACGAGAGAGAGCCTCGTGTGGCCCTGCCTTTTAACGGGGAGTGCAAGGGTGTCTGGGGTGTGCACAGGTATCCGTAGTCCAGGAGGAGCATGGGAGTTGTAGTTTCCAAAAGAACAACACCTGGTGACACACCTCCTCCAACAGTGCCACACAATTTTTATTTTGAAACTATTCTTTCTTATTTTACAAACCAATCCCAGTTCCCATTCCATCCCTTCTTCCCGTTCCCCTCCCCACCCCCAACCTCATCCCCCTCATATCATCAGAGAGGATATGACTTCCCATGGGGAGTCAACAAAGTCTAGTTTATCACTTTGAGGCAGGACCAAGGTTCTCCCTCCTTTATTGAGCAAGGTATCCCTCCAAAGAGAATGGGCTTCAAACTCCAGTTCAAGCATTAGAGAGAAGTCCTGTTTCCACTACCAGTGGAACCACAGACTGCCCCAGACACACAACCATCACTCACATTCACAGGGCCTAGTTTCATCCTTGCTGTCAGGCCAGAGTCAGTGAGCTTCCACTAGCTCAGGTCAGCTGTTTCATGGTCTTGACCCCATTACTTATATTATTATCCCTTCCATTCTTCGACTGGATTCTGGGAGCTTGGCCTAGTGCTTAGCTGTGAATCTCTGTATCTGCTTCCATCTGTTTCTGGGTGAAGGTTTTATGATGTCAATTAAGGTAGTCATCAATCTGATTACAGGGGAAGGCCAGTTCAGGCACCTTCTTCACTACTACTTAGGGTCTTAGCTGTGGTTATCCTTGTGGATTTCTGGAAATTTCCCTAGTACCAGGTTTCTTGATAGCCCCACAATGGCTCCCTCAATCAAGAATTTTTTTCTCCTTCTCTGTCCTTCCCTCACCTTGACAATTCCATTCCCTCATTTTCTCCTCCCCCTCCCCCTACCTGCTCTCCCCTCCTTTGCCTTCCTTTCTCCACATCTCCCACTCTTCCCAATTTTCTCAGATCTTGTCTATTTCCACTTCCCAAATGGATTAATGTATGTCCCTCCTAAGGTTCTCCTTGTTACATAGCTTCTCTAGGTTCATGGAATATAGGCTGGTTGTCTTTTGCTTTATGTCTAATATCCAATTACGAGTGAGTACACGCCATATTTGTCTTTCTGGGTCTGGGTTACCTCATTCAGGCTGTTTTTTTCTAGTTCCATCTATTTACCTGTGATGTAGGTGTGTCTTCTATCTATCTGTTGCTTTCATTGGTTAATTAATAAAGAAAACTGCTTGGCCTGATAGGTCAGAACATAGGTAGGTGTGGAAGACAGAACAGTGCCCCTATACAGCAGGAAGCAGTTTGGAGAAAAATAACTGCGTCCATATTCCCAAATATTGTTTATAAATGTTCTTTTACATTTATAGGGGGATATGATATAGATATGGATAATTTGCATTGGTATGAATTTTAAGATCAATTTTGTTATATGTATATGTATTTCTGATCTTGATTAAGGTATTGTGATTGTGTAGTTCATTTAAAAATGTAATGTATAATTAGGAAATATAGGTTGAGCCGAGCGGTGGTGGC
>NC_022027.1:4768625-4773831 GCF_000317375.1 Microtus ochrogaster | reverse complement strand
TTCAAGAGGAAGATGGGCATCGAAGAGGCTCCTTATGGAGTTGCTTAGCCATTTGGGCAAGAAACTGCTCTTGCCTGGACTGTTGTACAAACTGGACACAGACAACCCTCAGAGAAGAGGACTGCTGAACTTGCCTAAAGGTGAGATAATCCTTCAGGTTTCTTAACTCATGAAAGAGTCTGTGAGATATTCTGCAGGACACAAAAGAACGTGACTGAACTGTCTTTGAAATTTTCTGCTTCATGAAAATATCTGCTGGATACTATGGGCCTGAAGACTGAAGATGGATGCCCCAACAGTACAGAGGAACTATGGGTGACTGTACCGGCAGCGAGATGTCTCTGCCATTTCTAGAGTTTTGGAAGTTGTTTACTTAGGTAATATTATATCCTCTGGAGTCTTTGATGGAGTTGAAGAATGGATAGATAGTTATAGTTTTCCTTAGTTATGATAAAAGATATAAATAGTATAACTGTAATTCTTGCTTGATAACTGCTTTGTTATATGTAATTTTACTATGTTAAAGTGAAAGCCTTTTTTTTTTGTTTAAACAGAAAAAGGGGAAATGATGTAGGTGGGTCTTCTATCTATCTGTTGCTTTCTTTGGTTAATTAATGAAGAAAACTGCTTGGCCTGATAGGTCAGAACATAGATAGGCGGGAAGACAGAACAGAATGCTGGGAAGAAGAAGGCAGTGAGGCAGATGCCTTGAAGCTCCGGCCCAAGATGGACATAGGTTAAAATCTTCCCTGTAAGCCACCACTTCATGGTGCTACACAGATTATTAGAAATGGGTTAATCAAGATGTGAGAATTAGCCAATAAGAGGCTAGAACTAATGGGTTAGGCAGAGTTTAAATGAATACAATTTGTGAGTTGTTATTTTGGGTATAAAGCTAGCCATGCAGGAGCTGGGTGGGACGAAAAGCAGGCCTGCCCGCATCTCCTTCTACATACCTGCAAATTTCAAGATATTGCTTGTTGTTGTTTTTAACCACTGAGTAGTATTCTATTGTGTAAATATTCAACATTGTTTTATTCATTTTTCAATTGAGGAGCATCTAAGTTGTTTCCAAGTCCTAATTATTATGAACAATGCTGCTATAATCACAGTGGAGCAAATGTCCTTGTGGTATGAGTGTGTATCCTTTGGGTATATGCTCAAAAGTGAAATTGCTGGTTCTTGGGGTAGAATTGATTCCCAATTTTTTGACAAACTGTTGAAATAAGAGCTGTGGAGGCTGCTTCCCCCTGCGTCCCCAGCACCCGGCCGCCCACATGGCTAGCTTAGCTTATGACCCAAAATAATTACACGAAAACTGTATTTTTTTAATCACTGCCTGACCCATTAGTTTTAGCCTCTTATTGGCTAGCTCTTACATATTGATCTAACCCATTTTTATTATTTTGTGTGGCCCACAAGCTGGCTTACCAGAAATGATCTTAACCTGCATCTGTCTGGCGTGGGAGAATCATGGCGACTCTCTGACTCAGCTTCTTTCTCCCAGCATCCTGTTTTGTTTTCTCCGCCTACTTAAGGGCTGGCCTATAAAATGGGCCTAGACAGTTTCTTTATTAATAAAAAATCACTCCCACATCAACAAACCACTGTACTGATTTCTAAAGGTGCCATACAAGTTTGAACTCCCACCAGCAATGGAGGAGTGTTCCCCTTACTCCACATCCTTTCCAGAATAAGCTATCATAAGTGCTTTTAATCTTAACCTTTATGACAGGTGTAATATGGTACCTCACAGTCATTTTGATTTGCACTTCCCTGATGATTAAGGATGCTGAATCATTTCTTTAGTGTGTTTTGGCAATTTGAGATACTTCTGTCGAGAATTCTCTGTTAAGATCTGTACCTCCTTTTTAAAAATTGGATTATTTGTTATTTTGATATTTAGTTTCTTGATCCCTTTGTATGTTTTGGAGATCAGTTCTCCATATGATGTGGGGTTGTTGAAAATCTTTTCCCATTCAGTTATCTGATGTTTTGTCTTATTGAATGTATCATTTGCTGTACAGAAGCTTATCAGTTTTGGCAGGTCCAATTTATTTATTGTTACTTTCGGTGTCTGTGCTACTAGTGTTATATTTAGATGGTGGTCTCCTGTGCCCATGTGTTCAAGACTACTTCCCACTTTTTCTTCTAAGAAATTCAGTATGACTAGATTTATGTTGAGGTCTTTGATCCATTTAGACTTGAATTTTGTGCATGGGTCTAGATATGGATATATTTGCATTCTTCTACTTATTGAAGATGCTTTCTTTTTTCCATTGTATAATTTTGGCTTCTTTTTCAAAAATCAGGTGTTTATAGCCCTGTGGATTATTATCAAGGTTTTCTAATTGATTCCATTGATCCGCCTGTCTTTTTTATGCCAATACCAAGCTGTTTTCACTACTGTAGCTCTTTAATAGGGCTTGATGACATGATGGCGATGCCTCCAGAAGTTCCCTTATTGTACAGCTTTGTTTTGGTAATCCTGGTTTTTTTTTCCATATGAAGCTGAGTGTTGTTCTTTCAAGGTCTGTGATGGGATTTTTATAGGGATTGCATTGAATCAGTAGATTGCTTTTTGCAGGATTTTCATTTTTATTATGTTGGTCCTATCTATTCAAGAACATGGAAGATCTTTCCATTTTCTGGTAGCTTTTTCAATTTTTTTCTTCAAAGACTTGAAGTTCTTGTCATACAGGTCTTTTACTTCTTTGGTTAGTGTTACACCAAGATATTTTATGTTATTTTCAGCTATTATAAATGGTGATCCTTTTCTGATTTCTTTCTCACCCCATTAATCATTTGTATATTGGAAGGCTACTGATTTTTTTAGTTGATCTTGTATCTTGTCATTATTATTGAAGTTTTTATCAGCTGTAGGAGTTACCTGGCTGAACTTTTGGGGCCACTTACATATATTATCATATCATCTGCAAATAGCAAAGATTTGACTTCTTGCTTTCCATTTCATATCCCCTTGATCTTCTGTTGTCTTATTGCTTTAGCTAGATCTTCCAGTACTATATTAAATAGATAGGGTTATAGTGGACAGCCATGTCTTTTTCCTGATGTTATTGGAATCACTTTGAGTTTCTCGCCATTTAGTGTGATGTTAGCTGTGCTTGTTGGATATTGCTTTTATTATGTTTAGACACATGCCTTGTATCCCTTATCTCTCCTATACCTTTATCATGAAGGGTTGTCATATTTTGTGGAAGGCATTTTCAACATCTAGTGAGATGATCATATGGTTTTATCCTAAGATTTTTATATGGTTTATTGGATTGGCAGATTTCCATATGTTGAACCATCTCTGCATCTCTGGGATGAAGCCAACTTTATCATGGTGCATAATTTTTATGGGTTCTTGGATTCTGGCTGGCAGTATTTTATTGGGCAGTTTTGCATCAATGTTCATAAGGGAGACTGGTCTCTGTAGTTAGAGACTGTATATTGATTTCCCAGTCTCCCAGATCCAAATAATCACACAGAAATTATATTAATTACAACACTAGTTGGTGAATGATTTAAGATTATTCCTAGCTAGCTCTTACATCTTAAAATTAACCCATTTCTATTAATCTATGTAACCCCACAATGCTGTGGCCTACCAGTAAGGTTCTGGCATCTTTCCCCTTTGGCAGCTAAATGGCATCTCTGTGACTCCAACTTCTTTCTTGCTCTGTCTCTTCTTGGACTTCCTACCTGGATTTATTCTTCCCTTCAATAGGCCAACGAAATTTCTTTATTAGCCAATGGTAATAGAATATATTAACAGCATATAGAGGGAAATCCCACATCAGCTCGCATTTGCACCCCTCCCACTCTTCAACTAGACTTTGGGAGCTCAGCCCAGTATTCCACTATCGATCTCTCCCTTTGCTTCCATCAGTTGCTGGATAAAGTTTGTATGATGACTTTTAAGATAGTCATCAATCTGACTACTGGGCAGGACTTGTTCAGGCACCCTCTCAACTATTGCTTAGGGTCTTAGCTAGGGTCATCCTTGTGGATTCCTGGGTATTCTCTGGTACCAGGTTTCTTGTTAGCCCCATAATGGCTCCCTCAATCAAGATATCTCTTTCCTTGCTCTCTGTCTCTATCTTTCCCCCATCTAGATCATCCCTTTCCCTCAAGTACTCTTCCATCTTCTTTCTCTCCTTCTCCTCCCATTCTACTCTCCCATCTCTCTCCAGCCCCATGCTCCCAATTTTCTTAGGAGATCTTGTCTATTTCCCTTCCCATGGCTATCTATATATGTTTTTCTTAGGGTTCACCTTGTTATTTATGTTCTCTGTGGTAGTGGACTATAGGCTCATTATCCTTTACAGCTAGTGTCCACCTATGAGTGAGTACATACCATGCTCATCTTTCTGGGTCTGGGTTACCTCACTCAGGATGGTTTTTTCTAGTTCCAACCATTTGTATGGAAATTACAAGACCTCATTTTTTTTTTTACTGCTTAGTAGTTTTCCATTGAGTAGATGTAACAAATATTCTTTATCCATTCTTCATTTGAGGGTCGTCTGAATTGTTTCTAGATCCTGGCTATTACACCTAATGCTGCTAGGAACATAGTTGAACAAATGTCCTTATAGTATGATAGATCATCCTTTGGCTGTATGCCCAAGAGTTGTATTGATGGGTCTTGAGGTAGATTGGTTCTCAGTTTTCTGAGAAACTGCCATACTGATTTCCAAAGTGGATGTATGAGTTTGCATTCCCATTACCAATGGAGGAGTGTTCCCCTTATTCTACATCCTCTCCAGCATAAGCTACCTTTGGTGGTTTTGATCTTAGTCACTTTGACTAGTGTAAGATGGTATCTCAGAGTCCTTTTTATTTACATTTTCCTGATGGTTTAGGATGCTGAACATTTCCTTAAGTGTCTTTCGGCCATTTGAGGTTCCTCTGTTGGGAATTCTCTGTTCAGATCTGTACCACATTTTTAAATTGGATTATTTGGAATTTTGATATCTAATTTCTTGAGTTATTTATATATTTTGTATATCAGGCCTCCTTCCAATGTGGGGTTACTGAAGATCTTTTCCCATTCAGTAGTCTGCCTTAAACTTTTGCTATTTGCATTTGATATGATAGTATATATAAGTTGTTGCGGGAGGTCCTTCCGCTCCTCCAGCCTATAGCCGCTGAGATACCAGCCCATTGGGGCGTGGTCTCTCTCCCTTTAAAAAAGTGGCCA
>NC_022027.1:4758935-4759830 GCF_000317375.1 Microtus ochrogaster | reverse complement strand
AGTGATCTGTAAGTTTTTTCCCCTTTAAATAAATACCACCCTATTAATCATAATTCCAAACTGCTGTGGCATTGTTTGTGACTTACGCCTTCAATAAGTGATACCAAATACTCTACCAGAGAACTCCTTCAGCTGATAAATACCTTCAGTAATGTGGCAGGATACAAGATCTAACAAAAAGTCAGTAGCCCTCCTATATACAAATGATAAAGAAGCTAAGAAAGAAATAAGAGAAACATACACTTCACAAAAGATACAAATAACATAAAATATCTTGAGGTAACACTAACCAAAGAAGTAAAATACCTGTTTGACAATAACGTTAAGTCTTTTAATAAAGAACATGAAGAGGCTATCAGAAAATGGAAAGCTCTTTCATGTTCTTGGATAAGTAGGATCAATATAGTTTTACCTAAAACAATTTACAGATTCCATAAAACCCCCATCAAAATCCCAGCACTAATATTTTGTTGGTTTGGTAGATAATGAATTTGTTCCTGCCTCTAAGTGTCCACCTCAGGACTCTCAGAAGCCACCACAGTTTTCAACTTTTCAAGCTGATTTTTAAATAATTCATTTGTGAATAAATGCTGAAACCACCACCTGGGTGGTTTTGTGCTCAACAAACATTTCATATAATGCTGAGTCCTTAGAACTGTGACCCAAAACTCACAGAGGACAATCCTTTCCATCAGCTCTGTGCATTCCTGAATACAGCTAAGAGTTGCAATTTCTAGGAGTTGTGCTAAGTAAATTCCAAGACAACAGGAACATTTTCCTCTCTTCTGCTTTGGGTCACCCCTGCAGAGGATCTGGGAGATTGGACTTTGTACCTGCTCTTAAAAACCTTATTCAGTCTATCACCATGCACAAAACTCAAGTCCAAATGGATTAA
>NC_022027.1:4751410-4757594 GCF_000317375.1 Microtus ochrogaster | reverse complement strand
TGGATGCTCAACTTACTAAACCTGGATGGAGGTGGGCGGTCCTTGGACTTCCCACAGGTCAGGGAACCCTGATTACTCTTCAAGCTGATGAGGGAGAGGGACTTGATCGCAGGAGAGAGAGGGAAATGGGAGGCGGTGGCGGGGATGAGGCAGAAATCCTTAATAAATAAATAAATTTAAAAAAAACCTTATTCAGCAGTGTTGTAGGATACAAAATCAAGGCAGATATATCAATTGTGTTTCTGTACACTATGTAGTTCTTATTGATTTTTTTTTGTGCTATACATTTTTCTCTGTTTTCCTTCCTACCTCTCCACAACCCTTCAAACCTCACCCATGGTCCCAATGTTCCCAATTTACTCAGGAGATCTTGTCTTTTTCTACTTCCCATGTGGATTAGATTCACGTATATCTTTCTTAGGGTCTTCATTTTTGTCTCAGTTCTCTGGGATTGTGAATTGTAGGGTGGTTTTCTTTATATTGAGTGAGGTAACCTAGACCCAGAAGGACAAATATATGTACTCACTCATAAGTGACTTTTAGACACTATTTAATTTTAAAACATCATTCTAAATATCATCCCCAAAGAAAGAAAACATTAAGGGCAAATCTTATGGCAGAAGTGTCACAGCCTTCTTATATGGTCTGTGCTTGCAGAATTTTAAAAATTGTGGATACAGCTAAGAGATGAGGAAAAGGACTTTTTAACTAAGCACTAGAAAAGATTACAAAGAGCAAAAACATGTTCTTGTTTCCTTTGTCTTTCTATGAATCCAAGCAAATAAAATAAAAACGTGGCCCTGATGCATTTTAGCTTTAGGGTATGAGCAGAATGAAATGAAAGACTGGGGAGCATTGCCTACAAAATGCTAAAAAGATTCCAAGAATAGAAAGCAAGTGGTCAGCCTCCATCAGGACCTCTCATAGGTTCCAGGCACAGGGCCTGAGGAGAGGGAATCACTAGGCCTACTGAGCTCATGAGCACAGCAGGGCTGGGAAGGATCTGAACCATCACACAGTTCCCCTCAGTGTTTGGCCTCTGCAGGTCAGACAAGTAGGTCAGTTTCAGAGCTGCAATTGGCAGGGGTTTGCAGGTGAGCTGTGCACGACAGGCCAGGTTCCTGTTTCTGGAGTCTGAGCCAGGCACAGGCGTTCCATTCCATTGTGAGCATGTGCACTCGCGAGCATGCATGCATCCTCATTGCTAGGAAACAACGAGGGATTCCATTCAAACTGAACCACGGACCTGCCCTGGCAGGACGCTCCTGTGGCGCGGTTGCGATAACTTGTCTGTGTTTCTAAGTTTCAGTGTGGGGTTTGGAGGGAAGTGGGTGGCAAAGGCAGGGGGATAGGGAGGGCAGGGAGGGCCTTGACGGCCCTGGGTCTGAACCATGCAGGAAGACACTGATTATGATTCCCAGACGCAAACACCGAGTCCTCAGGGCAGGCACCGGTACGCCCGCATGTGGACCTTCTGCCTGGGCTCTGGGTGCCTTGAGTACCAAACCAAGCAGTGTCCTAAATCCTTCATCCCGTATATACCTGAGGAACAGTTCCAAAGGGCGGCCGCCACGGGGGACTTGTCTACAGTGAAGCGCTTGATCACCTCCCATACCTACCACGTGGATAATCAAGACAGGAGGAGGTGAGAGAGCCTGTGCAGGGAGGTGGGCAGAAGGGGCGGGGCCAGGCAGGCCAGGCAGGAGGAAGCGCCACCTTCCAGGGTTCCTTCCTAAGGGAGGGGAGAAGAAAGGCTTTGCTTCTACTTTCACTGAGTCTATTGGGTTTTCTGCCGGCCTTAGGACCTTAAGCATCTGGAGTCTGCACACCTTGGAAGGGTCTTGCTTTTGGCCTTTCTCTATGGGACGCAAAACAGTTGGGTCTTGAAACCTTTTACATTGCCTCTTTTAGAGCATTTTATCGGACATTTTAAAAGTGATTTAGCTAGTAAGACCATATACATTTAATTTAATTTATTAAATATATGAAGACTTTTTAGACTTCTGTATATGAGTGTTGTGCTTGTGTGCAATTATTTTGCACCTCGTGTGTCAGAGAGGGGCGTTGGATCCGCTGGAGTTATGAACGGATGGGGACTGCCAAGTGGGTGGTAAGAATCAAACCCAAGTCCTCTGTAAAAAAAGTTAAAGCTCTTACCATCAAGCCATCTCTCTAGCCCTTACTATACATGTTCTTAGTACTAAATTATATACTGCAGAAAATTTTATCGTGAGATAGATTTTACGACATCAACATTAAGGTTTAAAAAAGGTACCAAAAAAAATCTCACATCAGGGTGACTCATGTTTGCTTAAGGATCTTATGAGGAAACTTTGAACAGGGACGGTGACTATGTTCAGACCTCCTCCCTTGATGTGATGAGTGTGTGTGTGTGTGTGTGTGTGTGTGTGTGTGTGTGTGTGTGTTTGGCAACTACACTGTTTGCCAAGAAAACATGGCTTTCTTGTAGTTATCCACCTTACATGGCTCTGAAAGTCTTTCTGGCACCTCTTCTACAATGATGCCTGAGCTTTAGGAGAGGGTGTGAGATAGGTGTTTCATTTAGGGCTGAGCATTCTGCAGAGACCAGCTGTAGGTTTCTGTCAATCACCATCTACTGCAAAAGGAAGCTTCTCTGATGAGGGTTAATAGGGGAAGTTATCTATGGGCTTAATAACATAGGAGTCAGTTTAACACTGACCTCTATGTGTATTCCAAATGAATATGCACATCTATCTACAAATGAAAGATATACAAATATATCTACAAATGAAAGAAAACTTACAATACTGTCTTTGAGGTCTGGGTTACCTCACTTGGAATGACTGTTTCAAGCTTCAACCATTTACCTCTGAATTTTATGACCCAATTTTCTTATCAATTGAATGAAATTCCATTATGTAAATACACCACATTTTCATTCTCTATTCATCAGTTGGTGAACATCCAGGTTGTTTTTACTTTTCTGAAATTTGGGAATAAGACAGCAATTAACATGGATGAGAAAGTATCTAGCAGACTCGTTGGGTAGATGCCTAAGGACTGGAATAGCAGGATCATGTGGTTGATTTATTTGTAGGTTCACAAGGAACATCTGACTAATTTCCATAGTTGGCTACACCATTTCGCACTCTCACCAGGAGTGAACACCTATTCCTCTTTCCCAATATCCAAGTCAGCAATTTGGAACCTTATCCATTTTGACTGTGATGAAATGAAATCTCAAAGTAGTTTTAATTTGTATTTTTCTGGGAAATTGCCTAACTAACATCCAAAGGGGCTGTCCAAGTTTGCATTCCCACCAGCAATGCAGGCGTGTTC
The DNA here is from genome assembly GCF_000317375.1 of Microtus ochrogaster. Classification (NCBI taxonomy): domain Eukaryota; kingdom Metazoa; phylum Chordata; class Mammalia; order Rodentia; family Cricetidae; genus Microtus; species Microtus ochrogaster. Next base: position 4,754,273 of record NC_022027.1, on the reverse strand, counting down.
CCTTTACCCCACAATGTCTCCAGCATAAGTTGTCATCAGTGATTTTGATCTTGGAAATTATTACAGGTGTAAGATGAAATCTCAGAGTTATTTTGATTTACATTTCTCTGAGGACTAAACATTTCCTTAAGTGTCTTTCAGCCATTTTAGATTCTTCTATTGAGAGTTCTTTTAGGTCTGTACTCCATTGTTTTTATTGGATTATTTCTTTCTTTGGATGACCAATTTCTTGAGCTCTTTTTATATTTTGGAGATCAGACCTCTGTCTGATGTGGGGATTGTGAAGATCTTTTCCCTTTCTGCAGGATGTTTTTTTTGTCTTATTGATCTTGTCCTTGACTTTAAGAAGCTTTTCAGTTTTAGGAGGTCCCATTTATCAATTGTTTCTCTCAGTGTCTGTGCTGCTGGGGTTATATTTAGGAAGTAGTCTCCTGTGCCAATGTGTTCAAGTGTACTTTCCACTCTGTCTTCTATAAGGTTCAGTGTGGCTGACTTTATGTCGAGGTCTTTGATCCATTTGGATTTGAGTTTTGTGCATGGTGATAAATACGGATCTATTTTCATTCTTTTACATGTTAATATCCAGTTTCACCAGCACCATTTGTTATATATGCTTTCTTTTTACCATTTGATATTTTTTGCTTCTTTGTCAAAAATCAGGTGTTTGAAGGAGTGTGGATTAATATCCAAGTCTTCTATTCAGTTCCATTGGTCCTCCTGTCTGTTCTTATACCAATACCAGGCTGTTTTCAGTACTGTAGCTCTGTAGTAGAGTTTGAAGTCAGGGATTGTGATGCCTCCAGAAGTTCTTTTATTGTACAGGATTGTTTTGGCTCTCCTGGGTTTTTTGCTTTTCCATATGAAGTTGAGTACTGTTCTTTCGAGGTCTGTGAAGAATTTTTCTGGGATTTTGATGGGCATTGCATGGAATCTGTAGATTACTTTTAGTAAGATTGCCATTTTTACTATGTTAATTCTGCCTACCCAAGAGCATGGGAGATCATTCCACTTTCTGGTATCTTCTTCAATTTTTTCTTCAAAGATTTAAAATTCTTGTCATACAAGTCTTCCATCCTTTTGGTTAGAGTTACTCTGAATATTTTATGCTATTTGTGGCTGTTGTCAAGGGAGTTGTTTCTCTGATTTTTTTTACCAGCCCTTTTATCATCTGTGTACAGGAGGGCTACTGATTTTTTTAAAATTAATCTTGTAACATGCTACATTACTGAAAGTGTTTATGGGTTGTAAAAGTTCCTTGATAGAATTTTGGGGATTGCCTATCATATCATCAGCAAACAGAGTTTGACTTCTTCTTTTCCAATTTGTATCCCCTTGATTTTATTTAGGTGTCTTATTGCTCTAGCTAGGACCTCAATAACTATATTGAATAGATATGGAGAGAGTGGACAACCTTGTCTTGTTTCTGATTTCAGTGGACTCACTGTTTCTTTCCATTTAGTTTGATGTTAGCTGTTGGCTGACTGTATATTGCCTTTATTATGTTTAGGTATGTTCTTTGTATCCCTGCTCTCTGTAAGAACTTTATCATAAAGGGATGTTGTATTTTGTCAAAAGCTTTTGTGGCATCTAATGAGATGATCATGTGGTTTTTATTTTTTCAGTTTGTTTATATGATGGATTACTTTGACAGATTTTTGTATGTTGAACCATCCCTGCATCTCTGGGATGAAGCCGACTTGATCATAGTAGATCATGGTTCTGATGTGTTCTTGGATTCGATTTGCTAGTATTTTATTTAGTATTTTTGCATTAATGTTCATGAGTGAGATTGGTCTGTAATTCTCTTTCTTGTAATGTCTTTCTGTGGTTTGGGTATCAGGGTAATTGTAGCCTCATAAAAAGCATTTGGCAGTGTTCCTTCTGTTTTATTGTGTGGAATAATTTGAGGAGTATTGGTATTATTTTTTCTTTGAAAGTCTTGTAGAATTCTGAGCTGAAACCATCTGGTCCTGGGCTTTTTTTTTTTTTGGTTGTGAGACTTTTGTTGGCTGTTTCTATTTCTTTAGCAGTTATAGGTCAGTGTAACTTGCTTATCTGGTCTTGATTTAATTTTGGTAGATGATCTTTATCAAAAAGTTGCCCAGGAATATACTATCCAGTCTTCATTTAACATTTAAAAAACATAAACTAGACTCTGTAAATCACAAACTAAAAATTAAACATCCTTTTAATACCATAGGAATTCCAGGACAAAGATACATAGAGAAGCCCTGTCTTGAAAAGCCAAAAATTAAAAATAAGAGAAATAGAGTTTAAAATAAAGCCATGTAAAGATGGAAAACACACAGAGAAACTGGATGCTGTATGTTATTATGTTCTCTTTGAATTGTTTGCTGAGGAAGAAGCAACAGCTGACAAAAGATACTTGTTTATAAATGTTGCTGAATTAATCCAAGATGAGTATTTTGAAAACAACTTGACTTCAAAATTGAAGTTAAAAAATATGTTACTTTGGAGAAGAGGTTTTGCTTTTGTTTCTACAGGAAATGAGAGGCTATGGATTCATTCTGAGTTAAGAAAAATCAGGTTTGACCAAGGAAGACCACCTGAGAAATCTCTGATAGGAACAGATGCCCCAGATTTTTTAATTCTATATCTAGAACAGATTCAAGACTGCTGCCTGAGATGATCAAGCCTCACAGGATACTCCAGTCAGGACTTGATCATAATTCTAAATTTTCTTTAGGTGATGGAGGAAGGTCATTGGTTGATTAAATAAAGAAGCTGCTTGCCCTGATAGGTTAGAACATAGATGGGAGGAGTGAACGGAGCAGAACGCTGGGAGGAAGAGGAAGTGAGGTCAGACTCGACAGCTCTCCTCTCAGGGGCAGATGCCTCAGAG
>NC_022027.1:4748560-4751280 GCF_000317375.1 Microtus ochrogaster | reverse complement strand
AGATGATTAGAAATGGGCTAAATTAATATGTGAGAATTAGCCTAGAAGAGGCTAGATAGATGGGCCAAGCAGTGCTTAAAAGAATACAGTGTCCGTGTAATTATTTTGGGGCATGAGCTAGCCAAGCGGCTGGGGTGCTGGGGACGCAGCCCCGCCGCTCCTATTACTACATTTAGGTCCCCATAAGATTATCAGTGCCCCCAACCAGCAGGAAGCAGCCTGGAAAACAATGCCTACATTCCCAAAAAATGGACTATGGATATTTTCCTTTGTTTAGAATGTTGGCTACAAGTTATTATGGGTAATGGTCAGAAGAAAAGCTAAAAAAAAAAGATATTAGGTTCAGAGTTCTTGTTCCTTAAAAAAAGGAGGGGGTGGTGTAGTTCCTTCTGTATTTGTGTTCCTTTCAAGAAACTGCCTTGGCCTTCTGATATGGCAGAAATCATGTAGGCAGAGTAGACAGAATGTAATGCTGGGAAGAAGGCAGGGTAGCAGACACCATGGTTCTCCTGCCCGAGACAGACGGTGGTTAGAAGCTTTCCCGATAAACCACAACCTTTGGTGAACACAGATTAATAGAAATGCGTTAGATCAAGATGTGAGTTGGCCAAGAAGAGGCTAGATAGAATGGGCTAGGCAGTAATTTAATTAATACCATTTCCATGTGGTTATTTCAAGTGTAAGCTAGCCGGGCGGCTGGGAGCCGGGTGTCCAGGACAAAAAGCAGGCCCGTGCCTCATACTACAGATGGGAGTGCTATGGGACAATGGTTTGTACCCTTTCAATTGTATTTTAATAAAATGCTGATTGGCCAATAGCCAGACAGGAAGTATAAGTGGGGCAACCATACAGGAAGTAGAGGCAGGGCAATGAGAACAGGAGAATTCTGGGAAGAGGAAAGCTTGGTCTGCAGTTGTGACCCAGCTAGCCACAGAAGCAAGATGTGACTGCCTTGCTGAATAAAGTACCGTGCCACATGGCTAACATAGACAAGTATAATGGGCTAATATAAATTTTAAGAGTTAATAAGAAGTCTGAGCTAGTGGGCCAATCAGTTTGTATTAATGTAGACCTCTGTGTGATTTCTTTGGGACTTAACAACTGTGGGAACCAGGCAGGACAGAAAACCCTCAGACAACAATTGCCTGAATCCCCTCTTGGCTTTTGACTAACATTGCAACTTTCCTAGACCCTGACAATGATAACCTAATTTCAGTATGAAGTAGTTAGGGAAGAAAGCAGATTGCCCCTTGTACAAAGGCTAGAATGTTAGGTCAAAAGTAAAGTTCCTGGCATAGGAAACAAAATGGCTACCTATAGGACCTATTGGCATACCAAGAAAGGTACCCATTAAAACCAAATCTATCAATGGGTAAATTCATTAGCTGAAATGGTTCTACGGTATGATAGGGCACTCGACCTGCTTATGCAGGATAAGGAGGTTATTGTGCAGCTTTAAGAAAAGCTCTTGGGGCTGGAGAGATGGCTCAGCAGTTAAGAGCACTATCTGCTCCATCAGAGGTCCTGAGTTCAATTTCCAGCAACCATGGTGCCTCATAACCATCTGTAATAAGATCTGGTGCCCTCTTCATGCAGGCAGAACACTGTATACATAATAAATAAATAAATCTTTTAAAAAAATCCTTGTTTCTATGCAAGCCACTTGAAAATCATTAGAGAAAATTGACAAGGATTTGATTTACTAACAGAAAGAGGTGGGCTTTGTCTCTTCCTCAGGGAGGATATAATAAAAGACAAGATCAGACAACCCTAGACAGATCTTCAAAAATGTAAGGAACAGTTTGATGCCTTGGGCTGGTGGCTAACTGACAATCCAGTATGGAATTGGATGCCTCCCTTCTTAACCCCTCTTCTCCTCTTCTGAATCCTACTAGTGACACTGTCTTACAAACCTCTTAGCTGAATTTTATCAACAAATTCAAAAGGTTTTTAAATGTGCATCGGCATTTTTTATGTGTGTCTGTGTGCCTCGAGAAAACCAAGACACAGAGTCAACAAAAAGCAACCAAGTATGTGGTGATACACACTGGGAACCCCAGCACTTGAGGCTGGAGGACTGCCACAAGGTCAACCATCACAAGCTGGGGCCACTGTGGTGGTTTGAATGAGAAAAGCACCCCACAGACTCAGGAATTTAACAGCTGGTTCCCTTTTGAAGATGTTTGGGAATGTTTAGGGGTGTGGCCTTGGGGGATGAAGTAGGCACTGGAAGCAAAGAAAAAACTCCTTCAGTCATGGTGTTTAACCATAGCAACAGAAAGTCACTTATAAATTGGTAACTGGGTGCTTGTTGCGCACACACTTAATCTCAGCACTTGGCAGGCAGAGGCAGGAAGATCTCTGTGAGTTCAAGGATAGCCTGGTCTACAGAGTGAGTTCCAGGAAAGTCAGAGCTACACAAAGAAACCTTGTCTTGAAACAAACAACCACACAAACAAAGGCGAAAAAAAACAGTGGACTTTTTTCTTTGATGGAGGAAATTCAAAGACTACATCTGTTTAATCTGTGGTTATTGTTGCTAATGATTAAGCAGGTCTTTGATAAAAAAAAAAGAGCAAGGGGACAGAATAAACACAAAATGGGTGTTGAAGATAAAAAATATAAATGGAGGGGGCTGGAGAGATGGCTCAGAGGTTAAGAGCATTGCCTGCTCTTCCAAAGGTCCTGAGTTCAATTCCCAGCAACCACATGGTGGCTCA
>NC_022027.1:4736100-4748460 GCF_000317375.1 Microtus ochrogaster | reverse complement strand
GGGGTCTGGTGCCCTCTTCTGGCCTGCAGGCATAATATATACAGACATATTGTATACATAATAAATAAATAAATATTTTTAAAAAAAAATATATAAATGGAAATTTCTGTCCCACCTGGTCCAGCAGCCGTTCAGTCCCAATTAAATACACAAAACTTATATTAATTATAAACTGCCTGGCCTATTATCTCAGGATTATTATTAACTAGCTCTTACAACTTAAATTAACCCATACTTATTATCTATGTTTAGCCACATGACTTAGTACCTTTTCTCAGTTCAGCATTTTCATCTTGCTTCCTCTGTGTCTGTGTGGCAACTGCAGACTGAGTCTTTCCTCTTCCCAGAATTCTCCTAGTCTGGTTGCCCCCACCTATAATTTCTGCCTGGATACTGGCTAATCTTTACAGGGTATAAGATCATTATCCTACTGAAAAAAGGGGGCTGGGGTATACCTTTAATCCCAGAACTTGGGAGGTAGAGACAGGTGGATCTTTGAGTTTGAGGCCAGCCTGGTCTACAAAGCAAGTTCCAGGACAACCAGGGATGTTACACAGAAAAACTTGGTCTTGAAACATCAAAATAGAAAAAAAAGAAAAAGAAAAAAAACAAGAAACATTATTACATTGAAGGCGTGTACTGAGAGGCTGGAATTGTTGAAATTAGTGCCAGTAAAGAGGAGATCTGCTCTGCCCTGGGACAGAGGAAACGATGTCTTCAGAGCAAGACCCCACCCAGTTAAGCTTTCTTCCACCAAGGCAAAAGTAGCATGTGACAGGGGAAATCTTGCTCTCTTAAGAGGTCATTATGTGGCACTGTGAAAGTGAAGCCTGGGGTGCACTGGAAACCCCAATGTATTTGGAGATGCCAGATTTGTGGGACTGCTAAGGACAGCTGCACACAAAAAGTGGAACCAGCCTGAAAGAAGTGTGTTGATGGCATAAGGCTGGAGCGTGGCATCATGTCAGCCCTCTGACATGAGGCGTGTGCTACCAAGTTTTCTCTGGCGTCTTTTAGCTCAGCATTTTTCACTATGCTCCTACTGCTTTTTGGAATGGTAAAGTGTATTCTGTGCCACTGTATGTAGGAAGTATGTAACTTGTTTTTTGATTTTACAGGGGTTGCATTTAAAAAATTGTCTTGATTCTCAGAAGAGTCTTTGGACTTTTAAGTAGTGTTGTAACTGAGAAAGACCATGAGGATTTTGAAGTTGGACTGAATGCATTTTTTTTTTCCAGCATGATATGGCAATGCATCTATGGGGGCTGTCTTAGTTAGGGTATGTGTTGCTGTGAAGAGACTCCATGATCACAGCAACTTTTATAAAGAAAAACTCTTCATTGGGACTGGCTTACATTTCAGAGGTTTAGTCCATTGTCATTACAGTGGGAAGCATTGTGGCAAGCAGACAGACATGGTACTGGGGAGGTAGTTTAGAGTTCTACATGTGAATCTGCAGGCAGCAGGAAGAGAAGTGAATTGCTAGGCCTGGTTGGAGCTTCTGAGACCTCAGAGCCTACCCCCTACTGATGTACTTCCTTGAACAAAGCAGGGCTACTCCAGTAGGGCTACACCTCCTAATAGTGTCATTCCCTATGAACCTATCGTGGCCATTTTCTTTTAAACCACCATATTCTACTCCCTGGTTTCCAAAGGCTTGTAGCCATAATCTAATGCAAAATGTGTTTACTCCAACTCCAAAAGTCCCCATAGTCTTTAACAGTCTCAACACTGTGAAAGTCCACTCTACTGTAATCCCCTGTAAAATAAAAAAGCAGATCACATCCTTCCAATATATTATGGCACAGGATATATATTACCATTCCAAAACATGGGGATGGGAGCAAAGTGAAGAAATACTCGACCAAAGCAAGACCAAAACCAGCTGGGCAAACTCCAAACTCTCCATCTTCATGTCTGATGTCAAAGCACTCTTCAGATCTCCAACTCCTTTCAATTTTGTTGACTGTAACGCACTTCTCTCTCTTGGGCTGGTTCTACTCCCTGTTAGCAGCTCTCCTCAGCAGGTATTCCATGGTTCTGGCATCTCCAGCATCTTGGGGTCTCCAAGGCAACCTAGGCTTCACTTTCACAGCTTCATTCAATGGCCTCTTTAGGACTCCACCCAGTGACACTCCTGACACAAACTTGGCCTCAGTAGTGTTTCTTAGTCATGGAGGGAGACTCTATAACCTCTTTCTTCTATCATTGACACTAAAGCCAGAACCACATGGCTAAATCTGGTAAGTTCTGCTGCTTGCTGTGGCTGGAAAGTGGCCTACTTATTCATTACATCTTCACCAGCTTTCTGTTTCCATGGTTTCTTTCACTACCTAAGCTTGTCTGTACTGCAACTTTCTCTGTAGGTCTCAAACTAAGAGGTCTACCTGTGCCTGCCTGAGAAATGTGGGGGTTAAAGGCATGTACCACCACACCAAGTCCTAAACTTTTAATTACGGTTCACAAATTTGAAGTTTAGCTGATGGGATTTTGCCCTGAGGTCACCACTTCCTTTATTTTATTTAACGTTAGAATTTAATTTGTTTATCTCCTTAAGCACAGGACTTAGCTCCATTCCACTTTCTGGTGCTTTTCTCCTCAAATTGTACATTTCCTAGTTTCCTTGCACAGCTTGTTCCTTTTCATTATAGATCTTCCTAAGAGTAAAGACTAATAACGGCATGACAGAGTCAATACTAGGCTTTTTTGAGATTTCCTCTGCCAATGCAATTATCTAAAACTCTTCAATTTAACTTCAGGCAGATTTTTTTAGACAGACAGAAAGCAGCCACATTCTTCACCAACAAGAGCACTTTCTAGGCCACAAACTAATATTCTTTTCCTCTAAAACACTGAGTTGGTCCCTCACAGTTCAAATCACCCTCAGCACCAGTCTTCCATGTGCCTATTAGTGTGGCTCATTAAGCCCATCTAAAGCATTCAGCTGCTTTTCTAATCCACAGTCCCTCAAACAGAAGCCTTGCCAGGCCTGTCACAGCAAAGCCCACTCCTGGTACCATCTTCTTAGGGTTTCTATTGCTGTGAAGAAACACCATGACCACACCCAGCAACTCTTACAGGGTTCCTCTGTGTAACAATCCTAGCTGCTCTGGGAACTAGCTCTGTAGACCAAGCTGGCCTTGAACTCCGCCTACCTCTGCCTCCCAAATGCTGGGATTAAAGGTGTGTACCACCACCACCCAGCAGGAAAGCTTTTAATTGGGGCTGGCTTACAGTTCAGAGGTTTAGTCTGTTATTTTCATGGCAGGAAGCACGGTGGGCATGATGGCATGTAGGTAGACATGGTGCTGGTGAGGTAGCTCAGAGTTCTACATCTGCAGGCAGCAGGAGGAAAAGTCAAACACTAGGCCCAGTTTGAGCTTTTGAGACTTAAAAGTCCATCCCATAGGGAAACATTTCCTCCAGAAGGCTACTTCCAGTGAACCTACTGGGCCACCACAGGGGTCAGGAAGTAGAATGTGGTGTTTGAATGAGAATGGCCCCCTAGGATCAGATGTTTGAACACTTGGTTCCCAGTTCCTAGTGCTGTCTGGATAGGCTTAGGAGATGTGGTCTTGGTAGATGTCACTGGGTTGACATTTCTGTAGCTCAAGCTGGACTCCACACTCTGAGGATGCCCTTGAGTTCTGATCCTGTAGTGAGAGCCACCGGCTAGCTTTACCAGAAATAACAACACACAAACTGTATTCATATAAACACTGTTTGGCCCATTTCTATTAATGTGTGTAAGCACCACGAGGTGGTGACTTATCTTGCCTAACCCATATTTAGTAATTTGTGTACCACCAGTCTTACCGGGAAAGATTCAGCATGTTTGACCTGGCGGCTTGCTTCATCGTGTCTGCCCTGGAGAGGAGCGGCATCGCGTCTGTCTGAGGCGTTTTACCTCACTGCCTTCTTCCTTCCAGCATTCTGTTCTGTTTACTCCATCCACCTATGTTCTAACCTATCAGGCCAAGCAGTTTCTTTATTAATTATCCAATGAAAGCTATGGATATATGACACTCCCACATCATTTCCCCTTTTTCTGTTTAAACAAAAAAAAAAGGCTTTAACTTTAACATAGCAAAATTACATATAGCAAAACAGTTATCAAGTAAGAATTACAGTTACAATATTTATATCTATTCTATCTTTTACCATAACAAAGGAAAACTATAACTAACCATTCTTCAACTCCATTAAAGACTCCAGAAGGATACAATATTACCTAAGTAAATGAGAAGTAAGCAACTTACAAAACTCTAGAAATCACAGAGACATCTCGCTTCCTAGACAGTCACCCAAAGTTCCTCTGTACTGTTGGGGCATCCATCTTCAGCCTACAGACCCATAGTATCCAGCAGACATTTCCATGAAGCAGGAAATTTCAAAGGCAGTCAGTCATTATCTGCTGTGTCCTGCAGAATGTCTCACAGACTCTTTCATGAATCAGGAACCCCGAAAGACCACCTTTAGGAAAGTTCAGCAGTCCTCTCTCTGTGGGTTCGTGTCCAGTTTATGCAACAGTCCAAGCAAGAACAGTTTCTTGCCCAAATGGCTATCAAACTCCATAAGGATCCTCTTCGATGCCCATCTTCCTCTTGAAGTTGATTGGTGCTGTCAGGAGCAGACATGTCTCATTGTCATAAAAAGCCCTAATTTATTAAAACATTAAATGTCATATTCTGTAGGCTTTGAAAGATATGAAGAATGTCTATCTAAAATATACCTATGCACATCTAGAAAATCTAACTAACATGACTACAAACTTGACTATTACTAATGATTATCCATTAACAACCTATATACATTTTTACATGAACTACACAATCAAAATACCTTAGTCAAGGTCAGAAATACATATACATATAACAAGATTGACCGTAAATTTATATCAATAAAGTCAAATCCATACCAATGCGAATTATTCATAACTATATCATATCTCCCTTTAAATGTAAAAGAACATTTATATAAAATCATTTGGGAATATGGGTGCAGTTTTTTCTCTCCAAACTGCTTCGTGCTAAATAGGGGCGCTGTTAATCAGGTCTTTCTGGTATAACGTGTGTGCTAGATTCATCTCAGTCAGCAGCTGAGTGAAGTAATTTTTTGAGGGTGTTCACAGCAACCCTTTCAGGAGGGCGTGGTCCATCATACCATATTTGAATAGCAGCAATCCACAGGGTCTCATCCTCTGTGAAAACAAAAGAAGAAACTCCTTTCCAAAGTATCACGTCCTTAGATCCAAAATTTAAAGTCAAGGTATTTTCAAAATATCTATCTTGGATAAGTTCAGCAGCATTTATAAACAAATATCTTTTAGCAGCTGGTGCTCTTTCCTCAGCATTCAAACAATTCAAAGAGAACATAATAGCATACAGTATCAAGCTTCTCTGTGTATTTTCTATCTTTGTGCAGCTTTGTTTTAACCTCTATTTCGCTATCTTTACTTTTAACCTTTTGCTTTTTGAGACAGGTTCTCTGTGTATCTTTGACCTGGAATAACTGTAGACCAGGCTGTCCTTGAACTCTCAGAGATCCACTGCTTCTGCTTCCCAAGTGCTGGGATTAAAGGTGTTTGCTACCACACCTTGAACTCAACAGAGATCTGTCTGTCTCTGCCTCCCAGGCATTGGGATTAAAGGTATGTCCTGCCACACCTTGAGGTCACAGAGGTCAATCTACCTCTGCCTCCCAAGTGTTGGGATTAAAGGTGTGTACCACCACACCCAACTACTCTCTTTCTTTCTCTTAACTTTAAGAAATTTAACTTTTAGCCTGCATATATTTTTCAAACACTGTAAATCATTTAGAGATTTCTTTTCTTTGAATCTCTCTTTACTGTATATGTCTCTTTTTTTCTGACCACATGAGCCTTTAAATTACTGAGCAATACGGGTAGGATTAAAGCCGTGGCTTTGCAGGCTAGATCCAGCCCATTCCTTAGTTTTCTAGCCTCATGACTGAGGTACTGGCTGTACCCATGTTTATTGCCACAAGTCTATGGTGTTTCAAGGTCCCTGCCAGCAAGCAAGCTGCAACAGTATGTCCACAGACAACACTCAAGTCCTTTCTCTGTAGCCTCAAACAGTCAGAGTTTGCCCTGGCAGGACGGCCCAGAAAGCCGGCATTTTTAAACGGCACAGCTTTTTTCCTGCTATGGCTGAAAACTAAAAAGCATGTGTTCAGCTTTTCATCAACACCGTTTAAGTGTTTTGTGCCAGGACTTCTTAAAAGAGCTGCAAGGTTTGCAGCTAAAGCTGAGTCAGGAAGCCTCTCTTAGATGAGAGCACTGGCTTGCCTCTAGCAAGCAGAGTAGACTGGAAAAATTGCTGCTACCAAGAAAACATGCTTTACTCTATTCTTTCCCAAGCTTTTTCAGGCTTTCTGTGGATTTAGTTGTCCATCCATTGGGCAGCCATTCTGTAGATGGAGCTGCGGGCTGCGTTCCTGTGGCCTGGCTCCCAGCCACTGGTTAGCTTTACCCGAAATAACAACACACAAATTGTATTCATATAAACACTGCTTGGCCCATTTCTATTAATGTGTGTAGCTCCACAAGGTGGTGACTTATCTTGCCTAACCCATATTTAGTAATCTGTATAGCACCAGTCTTACCGGGAAAGATTCAGCATGTCTGACCTGGTGGCTTGCTTCATCACGTCTGCCCTGGAGAGGAGCGGCATTGCATCTGTCTGCGGCGTTTTACCTCACTGCCTTCTTCCTCCCAGCATTCTGTTCTGTTTACTCCACCCACCTATGTTCTAACCTAGCAGGCCAAGCAGTTTATTAATTATCCAATGAAAGCAACAGATATATGACACTCTCACATCATGATCCTATCTTTACTTCCACGGTGCTGAGTGATAGTTCACTACTTTGCAATGTGGCCCATTTAGATATTCTGGCATTACATCTGGCTTGCTTCTGATTCCTGCTGCTAGGTACTATCTCCTGTGCACTGTGTGCATATTTTTCTGTTTCAAATCTTCCTTTGCAGAAATTCCTGGGATTTTCTACACATCAGGTCAGCATGTATATAACACTGAAAGTCTCAGCTGAAGTGCCACCCTTTCAGATATGTCCTAGGTATCCTGTCCCCTCTCTGCTGTTCCAGCTGCACCCTGCTTCAGAAGTATGTCTGTGTTCTTTGTAGATATCCTTGGTTTTTGAGAAAGTCTTACCAAGTAGCCTTACTGGGCCTCCCAACTTGCTGTCCTCTTCCTCCCAGTGCTGGAATAGCAGGTATACACACCATTCTTACTTACAGCCCTGAGGGCCAGTCAGCTTGGCTAAGCACTTAGTGCCAAACCTGGATACCAATGAGCAAGCTTGTGCATTCTAAATTTGGATATGGCTTACATATCTGTGAACTCCCTTTAGTTAATCAAAACTTTAATGATCTCACTTAAAATTTTTTCCTTTTATGTGAATGGTTTTGCCAACATGTATGCTTGTGCACCACATGCCTGGTGCCCTTATTGTTAAAACGTGGCTTCAGCTCTCTTGGAACAGGAGAACAGCCACCATGTTCTTGCTAGGAATAGAATCTGGGTCCTCTTGAAATATAGAAAGTGCTCTTACCTCTGAGCCATCTCTCCCGCTACACCTCCCCACTGCCCCAACTCCACGAACTTTGGAGACAGTTTCATGTACTCAGAGCCCAAGTGGACCTCAAATTCAACATGTAGCCAAGTTTGCACCTGAATTCCTGATCCTCTTGCACCCACTTTCTGACAAATGGGATTATAGAAATGGACCACCAGGCCCAGCTAGTGTCTGATGTAAGTGGGTCTTGCTTGCTGGCAGGAACCTTGAAACGCCATAGAGTTGTGGCAATAAAAATGGCTACAGCTGGTACATCCCCCTAAGGCTGGAAAGCTAAGGAATGGGCTGGATCCAGCCATCAAAGTCATGGCTTTAATCCTCTCCATAAAGACTCACGTGGTCACAAAAAGAGAGATATATAGTAAAAGAAAGATTCAAAGTCGAAGAAAACCTCTAAATGGTTTACTATGTGTTAAAAAATACATACAGGCTAAAAGTTAAAGTTCTTAAAGTAAAAAAAAAGAGAGTAGTTAGGTGTGGTAGTACACACCTTTAATCCCAACACTTGGGAGGCAGAGGTAGATTGACCTTGACCTCTGAGACTTCAAGGGGTAGTGGTAGTTGACCTCTGTGACTTCTAGTGTGTCTGCACACACCTTTAATCCCAATGCCTGGGAGGCAGAGACTGCCAGATCTCTGTGAGTTCAAGGACAGTCTGGTCTACAGAGTTATTCCAGGACAAAGATATACAGAGAGCCTGTCTCAAAAAATAAATGTAAAAATAAACGAAATAGAGGTTAAAACAAAGCTGCACAAAGATGGAAAATATATTGTTTCTAACTTAATCCATGCGAAACCAACTACCTGTTCATCTATACAATTTGTTCTGACAAAGCCACACTATACCACTGAATGAACGATTAAGACTGCAGGTTTGCAGGGCATGGTGGTCATTTTAATCCCAGCTTTTGGGAGGTAGATGCAGTTGGCTCTTTGGGTTCCAGACCAGCCAGAATTGCATAGTAAGATGCAGGCCACTGGGCTGCAGTGAGTTCCTGTATTTAAGGAAGAGAGAGAGAGAAAAAAAACACTATTAATAAAAGACAGCAGGTTGGTATGTCTGTAATCCTGCACTTGGGAGGCACTGGCAGGAACAAACATTTGAGACCAGATCAGGCTTCACAAAAACCCTGTCTCTAAACAGCAAAGCCAGGATTGGATGGTGGAGGAATCTTTATTTTGCTTATCTTTTAATATAAAATCTACCTTCGCCGGGCGATAGTGGCGCACGCCTTTAATCCCAGCACTTGGGAGGCAGAGGCAGGCGGATCTCTGTGAGTTCGAGACCAGCCTGGTCTACAGAGCTAGTTCCAGGACAGGCTCCAAAGCCACAGAGAAACCCTGTCTCAAAAAAACCAAAAAAAAAAAAAAAAAAAAGAAAAATCTACCTTCAAAATGGGCTGCTTTCCAACTAGCACCATGAGCTCCAAACACGAGGCAGGGAGAGTGTTTGTGAGAAGTATGTGTTCACCCTACTAGTGCAATGCAGTCTTCTGCCAGGTGCAGAATCAAGCAACCAGCCATGATAAAGCTTTTTTATTTTTTATGGGGGGAGGGAAGGACAGAGAGTCTTACCACGTAGACCAGGCTGGCCTCGAACTCCAGAGATCCTCCTGCTTCCGTGTATTGGGATTAAATGCCTGGTTCCCTCCACCCCCATCGGATACTCCCTAGAAGTACAACAAATTCAACATTAACAGGTGTCTCCCAGCTCTCAGAAGCACATGCGGTTTCCATTACCTGTTTCCCTTCCATTTCCAGTCTAGATCCTTAAGATAACGACACAAAAACGGGAGTTATTTCTCCCGAGGCCACTGAAATACAGTGCGCTAAACTCGGAGCCCGCCCTCCCACCCCAACGTCTGCAGGAGAGCTCCGCGCCATGGAGGGACAGGAGACCCGGAGCCCTAACACTTGACATCCTCCGTTTCTTGGTTTGACCTAAAACTCCAGGTGACTTTGGCGCTTCTTTTCCTCCTCGGTTAGGAGTTTCTGTTTTCCGGAACCTGAGCAGCAAAGCGAACGCGAAGGGAAAGACGCAGGCTGCAGCTCCGCCAGCTCGGACCTGGACGCCTCTCAGGCCGGCGACGTGAGCGGCGCTTCTTCCTGTGTTCGCGCCCGGCACGGATGCAGAGCCGAGGTGCCTGCGTCGCTGAGACCCTGGAGGCTCTCGCGCTCTGCGGAGGCGGCGGCTCTCAGACTTGCCCTTAGGTCCCCTCGGCGCGCGGGTCACATGGGGACACACTGCCCTGCAGACCCGCGCCTTGGGCTTCAGCAGCGGCGGCGGCTGCGCAGAATTCCGCTGAGGTTCACGTAGCGCGGGTCTCAGTGCAACCGCTGCCCTCCTTAGTGTCCCAATGGCCGGTCCATCTCCTCGTTTCTGAGAGCAGAAGGCCTACGTTCCACGCCGCCGCCCCGAGGCAGGACAGAGGACAAGTCCGAGTTCCCGGAGCCGGCCGGGGCACTTCCGAGAGGAAGCCCCGCCCTCCGGGCCGGAGTGGGCGTGGTCTCTAGACAGCGTCTGTTGCCCCGCCCAACTGCCTCCCAACGGCTCTCTGGGTCCGGCCGTGCCGAGGGGCGGCGAGACCTGATAACTGCGCATGCCTGCACATGCGCAGAATCAATGGGAGTGGCTCACGAGCCGGCCCCTTCCAAATCCAGCGTCTCCGCCCGCCCCCATCTCCCAACCTCCTCAGCGTGGCGCCGACGCTGCGTGCGGCGCGAGTTACCCAGAGTGCTCAGCGCTGGGGCAGCTCACTGGAGTTTGGTTCTCGAGGCGGCGGTGTTGGCGGCGGCGGCTCCTCCGTCGGCTCCTCCTCCTCCTCCTTGCTCGGCGGTGGCGGTGGCGGCGGCGGTGGTCCGGGGCCTGAGCTCCGGTCCCCTCCGCTTCCCTCCGTCTTCCGCCATCTCCCCTAGCGCCCCGACCTCCTCCGGCGCCGCGGGGAACATGCGGCTCCGTTCCCGGAGGCCGGCGAGTGACTGACCCGCGTCCCCCCGCCTCAGCCTGCCCGCCCGCCGGCCCGTCCGCTCCCCCCCGCTTGGCTCAGGCAATGACAGCGGCTCCGGCGTCTCCGCAGCAGATGAGGGACCGGCTGCTGCAGGCCATCGACTCCCAGAGCAACGTAAGTAACTGCCTCGATATCGGGGACCGAGGCCGCATGTGCCGGGACCCTCCCCCTCCGACGCACCCCCGGCCAGGGGGCCTCTCCCGGCGGCGTCCTGTCCGCTACAGTCGCTGCCATCTCGGCCTTTCGTTCTCCTGGGTCCGGGGGCCGCAGGCAAGGCGGGCAGCCCGGCGGCTCAGGGTACCTGAGGCCGAGGCTTCACGCGGCCTGGACTGAGGGATTGCTCGGGGTTGAGATCAGATGGCTGGTTCTCGGTTGTCTCGGCCTGACCGCCCTTGGTGCTCCCCACCGTGCACCTCTGCCTCTCGACCCCGGGACTCGTGACTCCTCGGGAGGGTCTCCTTGCGGGGGGGCAGGGTGGGAAGCAACTAGTGTCCCTTCGATGGTTCGGAGAGCCCGCGTCTCCCGAGTCTCGGTCTTTCTTCCTCTTCGGTCTTCTGGCTGAAATCGCCTTCTTGGGCTCAGAGAGAACCTTAGGCCCTCCTTATCCCCAGCCTTGCAGCTTGGGATCCCTGGAGAGTCTCCCTCTCTTTTTGACTACCTGGATATAACCTCGGTTAAACTCTTCCTGGGGTCACAACTTAGGAAAGACGACCCTGAAGAAGGTGGGTTCCTTTCTGTTACCTTTTTTGGCCTAAATGCACCATTGTATGTCTGACCAGTTTTGGTACTGAATTACTGCCTATCACAGTTGATTGTTCTCTCTCCCCTACCTTCCGGTTCTCTTTGCGTCCCTCTTGCCTCACCTGAGCAACGCAGCCTGATGCTTTGGTCTCTTGGCTTTCGAGAGTTAGCTGTAAGGGGTCACTTTATGTCTCATCTCCCTCTGCTAAGGGTGCTATGATCAGAGGGGCAGCCTTTTCTTCCTGTATGAGCATCTCATCTGTCCTTGTGTTTTTTCCAAAGGTTTGTTGGCAATGTTGGGAGGGGGAGTCCTTGTTACAGGCAGGAGCAGGGCCATGGAAAGATGCACAGGCATCCAGGTATGAAATGCTTGATGGGAGACCAGGAAGTGGCTTTTGAGATCACTTTTTAATATGCTCGAGATGGAAGAAAAAAAAAGATCATCTTGGGCTTGGCCAGGTAACTGCAGTTTGAACAAGGAGGTTCTACCTATGCTTGACTTGTTACTCTTAGCAGTGTGCTGAGAATAATTCACAGTGATTTGTGCAGTCTTGGTAGAAATGGAGGTGTCCTGATCTCTGTAAAAATCTGCTTGACAGATCCAAAGTAAGTCTTGGCTTTCTGATCTTCAGACCCCATTAGGATCACCTTGATACTGATTTAGCAAGTATTTTAGACATCTTTGGAGGTGGAGTAGGGACAAGCTAGATAAACTCTTCTAAAAAGTCTTTTCTTATGTTTTTTTTTGGGGGGGGGGTCTAGTGACTGATGTTACTGCAATTACATGATTAGGATATTAAAAGATAAAACAAGTGATATGAAAACGTAGCTTCAGTGACTTTTGCATCTTTTATGAAGCCACAATGTTAACAGTGTAATTTTTTTTCTTTTCTTTTTTTTTTTTTTTGTTTTGTTTTTGTTTTTTTTGTTTTTTTGAGACAGGGTTTCTCTGTGGTTTTGGAGCCTGTCCTGGAACTAGCTCTTGTAGACCAGGCTG
>NC_022027.1:4731936-4736000 GCF_000317375.1 Microtus ochrogaster | reverse complement strand
CCACCACCCGGCTGTACAGTATAATAATTTTTTGTTTGTTTGTTTTGAGACAAGATTTCTCTGTGTAGCCCTAGCGTCCTGAAACTCACTTCGTAGATCAGGCTGCCTCGAACTCAGAAATCTGCCTGCCCCTGCCTCCCAAGTGCTGGGATTAAAGGTTTGCACCATCACCATCCAGCTTCCACAGTGTAATTTTTAAGTCCTGTGTATTCACTCCTTTGCTGAGAAATTATCAGGGATCTGACTGCTGCCTGGGAGAGTGTTGGGATCAGCAAGTGCTTTGACACGCCATCATGATGCTGTAGATCACATGGGACAGGGACCTTGGGGGTCCAAATGCTAGCTAAGGCTCTGACTAAAAGGGTTCTTCTGGAGGTGTAAGAAGGAAGATAGCTGGGCGATGGTGGCTCACGCCTTAATCTCAGCACTTGGGAGGCGGAGGCAGGTGAATCTCTGTGAGTTCAAGGCCAGCCTGGTCTACAAGAGCTAGTTTCAGAACAGGCTCCAAAGTTACAAGAAACCTTGTCTCGAAAAACCAAAAAGGGGGAGGGGGGCAAATTTTAGTTTCTTTCTTTTCTTTTCTTTTTTTTTTTTTTTTTTGTTGGGGTAGAGGGGAGCAGGGGTTAAGACAGAATCTCGGAATTCACTATGTATGTAGACCAGGCTGGCTTCACAGAGGATCTGCTTGCCTCTGCCCTGGGATTAAAGGCATGTGCCGCAGTGCCTGGCCCCCAAACTTAGTTTCTTGAATCTTTTCTTACTCTACTCATTGGGTTGTGGGTAAGGTTCTTGGAGTGGAGTATATATCTCAAAGGACTGTAGTGATAAGTGACCTCATTGTGGTAGCTGGAGTTGAGGACTTGTCTCTGAGTGTCGAGGGAAGTTTTTCCCTAAATGCAGTGTGTCAGTGACCATCCATGAACACTGCTAGGTGTATGTGACAGGTGCTGGCTTTGCAGGACCTCTTTGTAGAACTCAGCCTGGAGGGCAGGCCTTGATTTCTTCCTGCGGCATTGAAGGGTACCCAAGCATTTGCGCTTTCTCCAGATTGCTCAGGGCCCAGGTAAGAGCTGTGTGCTGGAACAGGGCTCTCTGCTCTGCTCTGCTCAGTTATGAATTCTACTACTTGGTAATTGACACATATTTAAGTTGTTCATGGAAAAAATACAAAAATGGGGACAGAGTTGAAGAGTTTACACTAAAATTAACCCTCTTCAGAGAGAAGTGACAGAGATTGGTGTCATGTAACGCTTACCTTTCTGAGCATGCAATTATGGTTAACAAATTTAGCTGTTGCTGGAAAGTCAGTGCCAGGCAGCTGACCTACTGTCCACAGCCTCTGAAGTTGGGAATGACATCTGTCTGCCCAGCTCCTTGATTCAGGAGGTGTCCAGAGGAAAGCCATCTTTGCTCTGTGTTTGAGCCCCAAAGCAGCAAGCATTGTCCTTTCTGCCAGGCCTGTATTTCAGAAAGTTCCTCTCTCCCTTCCAAAAAACCCCTAACAGACTTCCAGAACTATGAGAGCTTCAGTCACCTCAGTGTGTGTGAGCTCAGGGTGTTGACAGTCTCTAAAGTATGTTGTAGGTCTGCTTGTGTCTTTTGTTGAAAGTAAAGGTCAGTGGTATGACTTAATCTTTCACAGAAATCATAGTGAGTCCCCCTTTGGCCAGTGACAGGGTTCTTAGTCCTAATGGTGCCCTCCCTGTTTGAGGAAATTCTGGACTGTGTCTTCCTGAGATGTTGGCTCCTTGTGGTTGTTCCATGTCTTGCCTCCTTTTCTAGAAAAGAGTCCTGACCCCTTTCTCCATGTTGATTCAACTCTTGAACCTGTGACTCAAAAGCTGCCTTGAAGCCCCCGTTTTTTTCAAGAAGCCCTGGGACTGCTCTGTGTCCTGAAGGCCAGCTGTGGAAGGGCCTATCTGGAGCCCAGATGACTGAGAAAATCACAGGTGACTTGAGATGTGTCTGTGGGGAATGTGGGTGTGACCTTGTGGAGGGATAGTACAGCTTTCTGGAAAAGTAGTGGTCTAGGATGGGGCTTGTCAAAGCAGTTTGTGACCCTGGGTCACAGTGGGAGGCCAGAGAAGGCTTGTAAAGGAGGACTTGATCCAACTACTGCTACTGCCAGACTCTGGAATAGGAGATCCCAGGAGCTGCTTTCTTCTTCTCACTCCAGAAGAAGCAGTCACCATGGCTGTCATTTGGAGCCACTTGCCTCTGCTGACCTGTAAATTCCTTGCTGCAAAGTAACTAGTGGGCAGTCCTGGAAGAGCTCCTTCCAGGCCTCGGTTCAGATCTGGGAGGGCTGCTGTGGTCTAAACGAGTTGTTCTGCAAGGCCTTCTCCTGTGTGCTTGCTTCAGGAATTGATGCAAGGTGGATTGTGTGATCTTTTCTAGCTGTTGAAGGAGATAATGGACACCCTTAGTTAGTTTGTATGGCACCCTGTCTGTTCTTCTCAACAGCCCCATAAAGGGAGGTGGGATGAAGCCACTTGCCTTTCTGATAGCCTAGTGCTAGTGGTGTTTGCTGTGGACAGGAGAAGACAAGATGCTTACCAACCTCATGTAAGGTGACTGGACCAGAGTTAGGGACTTAACCAGGGTTAAGTGACAACGCTTTTGACACTGAATAGTATTGTGTGTGATTGAGAAATGGAAACATGACCTTGGTCAAGGCATAAAGCAGGGGTGAGCTGGTGTGAAGAGCAGAGAGACAGTTTGCTTTCATGCTGGTCTTGCTGCTACCCTGGCTCAGAGCACCCTTTGCAGTTAGCTCCTGTCATGTTGGGGTGTTAGCCTGGTGGAAGGGTGTCCTGAGCCTATGCTATGCATTTCCTGAGTAGGGAAGGCTGGCTTGCTAGTCCTATGTGATTGGAGCTGGGTGATAGCATCGCAGGGGCTATTTCCCAGTGCCAGTAGGCATGGAACTTTACCTTGTCTGTGCTCCAGCTTTGCTTTCTGCTGCAAAGTGACAACTCTTAATACTAACTTAAAATGCCAGTGATCCTGCTGGAAAAAGGATGCAGGAACTGAGTGTGTCAGTTCTGCTTGGTCCTGTGCAGTGGTATTCCTCTTGTTCTCTGCTGTAACTAGGATTCGGGAGAAGAATCAGTGTGGCACTTCTAACTTTGGGAAACAAGGTAGCAAATCTCACTTTGGAATCAGATTTTGTTTGACTTTTTTTTTCTCTGCAGAAGGTAGACTTTGTCTTCAGAGAGTATTTTAGGTGGTCCTCAAAGTTGGAGGTCCTAGAGGCCTGGAGAGCTGTCCCCTTTTGTCCTGGACAAAGTATTATATTATATTGTCCCTTTACTTAGGATATTGCTATGTGTGCCGGACAGATATCTCAAGGTGCCAGGGTCAGGGTTGGGTGAAGGGGCATCTGCTCCAGCAGCCCTCAGCACCACTAGATACCAAACTGGCCCCAGCCTGACTGCTGGGAGACTGTCTGCTTCTCATAACAGACTCCTTCTGTAGCTAGGGCTGGTCCTTTTCATTTCCTGGGAGTGAGCTGTCCTGAGGCTGCCTTACCCTATAGCAGCTGAGTTTGGGATTCAGCAGGTAATAAGCAGGCAATGTGTTTTCTGGGTGGCCTTACTATGTCTACACTCCTTTCATTCTCAGGACACATGTGTTCTCTAATGTAGGGTCCTATGAAATAGGATGCCTTTCCTAGTGAGGTGACAAGCTGCACTGTGTCTAAGCGTACCCCCAGTCTCAGGTCTGGGAGGCCATACAGTTACATCTTCAACACCAAAGGGGCTTGTGGTTTATATAGAATTGTGGTAAATCTTAAAAGGTGCCTGAGAAGTTGACTGTTTCTTTCTAGTGCTTAATAGTGCTTTGGGTAGTAAGCAGCCTTGAGTGCACTCAGTTCCCTGTTGGGACCTGGAGCCTGGCAAGGAGGCCAAAATGGTGTACTGTGCGTGACTGAGGTACGGTGTTTGACCTTAGGGCTGCCACTCTTGAGCCCAAGTGGAACACTTTCCCTGTGTCATATTTGCAAGTAGGATTCTCTCTCTCATTCTCTCTCTCTCTCTCTCTCTCTCTCTCTCTCTCTCTCT
>NC_022027.1:4730740-4731836 GCF_000317375.1 Microtus ochrogaster | reverse complement strand
TCTCTCTCTCTCTCTCTCTCTCTCTCTCTCTCTCTCTCTCTCTCTCTCTCTCTCTCTCTCTCTCTTTCTCTCTCTCTCTTTGATGGGGGAAGAATTGCAAGTTAAGGCATATCTATGAAGGTCAGAGGACAAGTTTGTGGAGTCAGTTTTCCCCTTCTGTGTTTATGTGGATTCCAGAGGAGTGCACTCTGGTTGCTAGGTTTGTGCACACTGCCTCTATTTGCTGGGCTATCTTGCCAAAGGTAGAATTCTTCTTTAAAAATTTGTGTGTGCGTGCCACATATGTGCAGGTGCCTGAGGAGCCAGAAGAGGGCATTAAGTCCCTTGGAGTGGCTGTGAGTTTCTTGATATGGGTGCAGATCCTCTTTGGGTCCTCTCTTAACTGCTGAGCCATCTCGCCAGCCTATTTGTTTGTTTGTTTGTTTATTTAGAGTCAGGGTCCCTCTGCCTCCTGAGTGCTGGGATTAAAGTCATGCACCAACACTATCCAGCTAGACCTTTTTTTTTTTTTTTTTTTGGTAGAGTTAAAAAAAAGATTGACTTAATTTATGTGGGTGAACGTTTGCCTGCATATATGTACCATAAATGTGCTTTTGGAGGATTGTGAGTTACCATGTGGGTGCTGGGAACTGAACCCAGGTTCTATGTGTAAGGGCCGCAAGAGCTCTTAACCTTTGAACCATCTCTCTAACCCAATATATAATTCTTTTTTATTTTGTTTTCTAACACAGGGTTTGTCTGTGTAGTTTTGGCTGTCCTGGAACTCACTTTGTAGACCAGTCTGGCCTCAAACTTAGAGATCGACCTGCCTCTGTCTCCTAAGCACCACCACTGGCCCAAGGTAGAATTCTTGAGAGTATGAAATGGCTCTGTGGGATGCACTGTCATCTGGAAGTTCAGAATTAAATGTTTTATAGCAGGTACAGGTGGTTAGCTCTACATTTGTCTCTAGTGTGAGGGGAACAGACTTGGAAGGAGTAGTCTGGTTGGACAAACTGAGCAGTTTGTCCCGTGGACTCCAAGATGGAGCTGTGTACATTTCAAGCTATCTAAGAGAACTCCTGGAGGGCTTGGACATGGGATGAGGCTAAAATTT
>NC_022027.1:4697603-4730622 GCF_000317375.1 Microtus ochrogaster | reverse complement strand
TGGTCTCGAACTCACAGAGATCCGCCTGCCTCTGCCTCCCGAGTGCTGGGATTAAAGGCGTGTGCCACCATCGACCAGCTTCATTTTCTTTTTTTAGTTGTCATCTTGCTCTTCTGCCTTTGGCTAGCCTGTAACTCTTGACTCAGCCTTCCAGGTAACTGGTACTATGTGAGTGTAGACCAAGGGCAGAAGACAGGAATCCTGGGAGAAAACCCTGCTGCCCTTAAGGCTGCTGTCTTGGATTGTCAGCTAGTTAAAAAATTCAGGGTCACCAGGACCCTTGGGCTGTGTGGTGGCCCTCTACTTCTGTGGTTCTCTATGGATTGTTGTAGGGAGAGTCTCTTCAGGTGAGGTGAGGTGAGGTAATGTGCCCTCTGGGGATGCAGGCATGCCAGGCAGCTGGGTTACTGCTCCTGAGCCCAGGGGCCATCGGAACAGAGTTCTACTGGCCTTGGTGGCGCAGGCCTTAATCCCAGCACTTGGGAGGCAAAGGCAGGAGGATCTCTTGAGTTCCAGACCAGCCTTCGTCTATACGGTGAATTCCAGGCCAGCCAGGGCTATACACAAACCTTGTCTCAAAATAAATAAATTAACATTTAAAAAGGTTTTTCCTGAGCTCAGAGATAGGCATGGTGTCTTCTGTTAGCAGCAGCAGCAGTTGTAACAGCCAGTGTCACTAGATGAGTACACTGGCTTCCAGGTATTTGTTTACTATTTTATCCTGGAAGTAGGCACTTGTCTTCCACTAAGGGACCAGGAGAGACTAAGCAAACTGAGTCTCTAACTAGTGCTGGGTGTCCCTGAAGCATGTGCTCAGTCCTAAGAGCCAGGATCTAGCTCAGAGGCTCCACTATAGTGGTTTGAAGTGTTTTGCTTGTATACATATTTATTCACTCCCTGGTTCCTGCAACTTTACCTCTTTTACTTAAGAAAAAAAACTTTTAAAATGAAAATTGATATATATTTATGTGTCTGAGTGATGTGTATGTGACATTGGTGCAGGTGCCTAAGGAGGCCAGAAGAGGGCATCCTATCCCCTGGAGTTGGAGCTACCAGAAGTATGAGCTGTGCTGGAGCCTACTTGGGTCGTAGGAATTGCAGGCAGTCTCTCCAGCATATCCCTTTCACTTACTTTTAAACTCTGGGCTCCTTTCCTGCAAGAACTCATTTTCATTTCAGCTTTCCAATCTCCTGTCCTCTCTTGGTGTGCTTTGTGTACCTGTTTTGTTGTTGTTTTTAAAATTCTCAAGTTTGGGTGTGGCTCTGAAGTGACATTTTCAGCTGGGAATCATCTTAGATGAGAAAGCTGGTCTCCCCTGTATTTGACAACTGGGAATCAATTTTTGTATGTACTCTGGTGGGGAGCTCCATTCATCCCCATAGCCCCCTCTTTTTAGGAAATCATTCTTTTTGAAATCCACATTTCTTCCTGTGTAACCATTCATTATTTAAAACCCTACCAAGCTCACAGCACATGTTTTCATTGTTGTTGTTGTATTTTTACTTGTTCTTTTTTTTTTTTTTTTTTTTTTTTTTTTTTTTTTTTTTTTTTTTTTTTTTTTTTTTTTTTTTTTTTGGATTTTTGAGACAGGGTTTCTCTGTGGCTTTGGAGCCTGTCCTGGAACTAGCGCTATAGACCAGGCTGGTCTCGAACTCACAGAGATCCACCTGCCTCTGCCTCCCAAGTGCTGGGATTAAAGGCGTGAGCCACCACCGCCCGGCTTTTACTTGTTCATTTAGAGGTAAAGTCTCCCTGTGTAGCTCTTGATGTCCTGGAACTCATTATGTAGACCAGTCTGGCTTCTGGGACCAAAGGCATGCACCACTATGATAGGTCACTGTGTGTGTGTGTGTGTGTGTGTGTGTGTGTGTGTGTTGAGAGAGAGAGAGAGACAGAGACAGAGACAGAGACAGAAGCCAGATTTTTTGGAGCTGGACTTACGGGTAGTTTTGAGTCATGTAACATGGGTGCTGAACCACTGGAAGATCAAGTGTTCCTAATCACTGAGCCATCTTTTCCCACTTTCCCCTAGTTGTTGTGTTTTGGCTAGGTTTGAATGCCAGAGCTCAAGGGATGGATCTTCCTCAGCCTTCCAAGTGCTTGTAACTAGAGGCCTGCCCCACACCGACCTTTGATTAAGGGGTCTTGTTTTCTGCCTTTTTTATGGGGTTAGAAGCTCCTCCTAGTGCCTGCTGGGTTGTCTGGGAAAGGGGCTGGTTTGGAACTGTGTTCTCAGCTCTTAAGTGAGCAGGTGAATATCAGGTGATGCCATCTTTCAGTGCTTCAGAGCACATGTGTGGAGATCCTGTGCGGCAGCTGTCTGCTCTGGGAACTGAGGCTTGGTGGCCACATGGCTAGGAATCAGGCTGACGTTGGAGCTTGGTCCTTGTGCTGGTTGCTTGCGCTGCTACCTGTGAGAGGCCAGTGGGCACTCAGAATGCCTTTCTGCCTCCTGTTCATGTCCCAGTTTTGTTTTGTTTTGTTTGTTTGTTTTTTGATTACTTTGAGACAGGTCTTGCTGTAGCCTTGGCTAGTCAGAAACTTGCTGTGTAGACCACACTGGTCTCAAACTAATAGAGATTCCCTGTCTCCTGAGTACTAGAATTAAAGGCATGTGCCACCATGCCTAGCTTCAGGTTCCAGTCTTTAGGCCAGGCCACAGTTACCTCCTGCTAAACTGAGAGGAGACTCAGACTGAGTGCCCATTACTTAAAATGCTTGGGCATAGAAGAGACTTGGAGTCTTGGTTTTTACCATGTTCCTATAGACTTCCCTTCAGTGTCACTACTGAATAATGTCACTACTGAGGGAAGAAAGGAGGGAGGTCTAACTGCTGCAGAGACCCCTGGCCCTCTGCCTTTATGCCACGTGATTTGTTGGTGGTTGACTGGCTTGTATTGACTCTGGTCAGGAGCTCTGTGGTGTACACATCAGTGGTTCATGATTTGCTGAGAGGACTGTGGATAATGATGGTAACTCCACTGTCCTCTTTTCTGTGGTCAGCTCCTGCACTCTGAGTAGCCATGTGTTCAGTCTTGTGTGAGGGACAAGGTGGTAGCCACTTGAACCTGAGCTGGGTGGACCCAATAATTGTGGTGCATGTGACAACAAAGCAAGCCATTGAGGGACTGTGTATGTATATCAGTAAGACATAGCCTCTTGGAAAGGCCTAGAGTTTGTCTCCTGGATTACTTATTGTGCCTCACTTCCTTCATTAAATCTTGGCCTGGCTCAGGTCAGGTGGCCACATCCTCCTTGAGATGAACTCTAGTTATCATGGTAATGGTAGACTGTCTTATTTTGTTTTGCTTGCTTGCTTTCTCTTTTCTTTTTCAAGACAATATTTTCTGTGTAGCCCTGGCTGTCCTGGAACTTACTCTGTAGACCAGACTGGCCTCAAATTCAGAGATCCACCTGCCTCTACCTCCTGTATCCTGGGATTAAAGGTGTGCTCCACCACAGCTGGCATTTTCTTTTCAATTAAAAGTTTTTTTAAGCGCTTACTTCTTTTTAATATTTATTTATTTATTTATTATGTATACAATATTCCATCTGTGTGTATGCCTGCAGGCCAGAAGAGGGCACCAGACCCCATTACAGATGGCTGTGAGCCACCATGTGGTTGCTGGGAATTGAACTCAGGACCTTTGGAAGAACAGGCAATGCTCTTAACCTCTGAGCCATCTCTCCAGCCCCCAATTAAAAGTTTTTATTGGGAATACAGGGACCAGGTATACCGGGGCGCTCATGTGGAGATCAGAGGGCAACTTTGTGGAATTAGTTCTCTTTATCTTTATGTAGGTTTGGGGGGGGGGTCAAACTCAGGTTGTCAGACTTGCATGGGGCAGGCAGCAAACACTTCTACTGGCTAAGCCACCTTCTCTAGCCTGTCTGTTTTCAGGGCTAGCCATCCTGGAATCCACTTAGGGTGAATGCTGCCTGGCATTACCTGCGTGTCTATTGTGGGACCTTCTGTTAGATGGGAAGGAAGCCTTTGGCTCACTAGTTTTCATCATTTCCTCCAGCATTCACTTAGTTGGCTGGTGACTGGACACCCATTCTTACATCCTTGGCTAACTTAGCAGTGCAGAACTCTCATGTGATATCACCATCAATTAGCTGGGCCCATGGCTGGGTCTGGAGAGCTATCTCTCTGGAGGGCCAGTGAGTCCAATTGAGATGGAAAGTCCAGAGTAAGTGGAGGGTGGTTTGCAAGAAGAGAGGCCTAAGTGCTGCCTATTAGGGTTTTACTGCAAGCTCTGAATTTGTCTGTGATCATCCCCAGGTGCCAAGTAAGCTGTTAGTTAGCGTGTCCTGGTGAAGGTATGGTGGTTTGCCACTTTGGCCCTCACTGTAGTTGAGCGTCCCTTGGTGCTGCAAATCATCTCTCCTTGTGCTTGAGGAACTGCAGAGTCCACACAAGGGCCCCAGGCTTGGGAGCAGGAGGTCTGGTTTGGTCTGATTGCCCTGTCTGTTTCCTCCTCTCTCCCACCCCCCTGGTTAATCTGGGGAACTGGAAACTGGTACCTGTGCTTCTGGACTGCTGCTTCCCTTAGGTTGACCAGACGACAGGCCCAAGGGATGTTTCTTGTGTGGCCACTGCTTTTTCTTGCTCTGTATGCTCTGGGCAGCATGAGAGCTGGTGACTCTCTGTTCTTGCTAGGTGCTGGCAGCCTGGGGCTAGCTGGTACCAAGGAGGTTTGTGAGTGGGTGCTGCTGTCACAGGAACTGAAGTAGCTGAGTTCCCACTCTTGACAACTGGTGGCCACCTAGGAAGGACCTGGAACTGACTTCCCAGGAATGGGATGTTGAGTCCCCAATCCAGGCTGCCATGCTCTCACTCTGCTGGGCCACTTTTTCTCTCCTCCCGAAGCTGAATCATCACTGTAGTTTGGGGTTAAAGTTGAGGTGGGAGAAGGGGAGGGAACTTCATTTTATGTTCTCAGTGTAATCATTTATGTGGGGAGGGGACCTCAAGCATGGGCGGGCTTCCTCCATGTGGTGGCAAGAACAGCAGCTCCTTCTGGACCAGCCCAGGCAATTGTGTGGAATCACTGTCTTATCTCCAATTTGGGGAGCTCCTTCAGGAGCATCTGCCCAGATATGGGAAGGGGTGCTGTAAGAAAGTGCTAATGCCTACAGAAAGTTTCTAGAAGAAGCAGGGTCTACTGTGCAGATAGAAACACAGTAGGTTCCCCAAAAGAGTCATGAAGATGTAGACTGCAGGACCAACAGGTTGGCCACCCTGGTGGTCTGGGATTAGAGAGAGCACACGTTGCGGTGCGTTTGGCTGGTTATGCATGTATGGGTACTGCTGTGGAAGGTGCTCACGTTGCACTAGTCCTTCCAGGAACTAGGGACAGGACCCGGCTCCTGCTGCATATGGTTTCTATCCCACCAGATAGGGAGTATAAAGTGCCATTGTTTGATTTGTAGAATGAAACATCCATGGGCACCAGAGTACCTGCTGTGTTTGTCACCCCAGAATTCCTTCCTGGGTTGCTGCATTGTCTTTGTGCCCGTCATGATGCAGCCTCACAGTGAGCCCTGGCCCTTGCCTTCTTACTATGTTGATGTTCCCTTTCTGTGTGTATCCCCTTCTGGGACCCACTGTCATTTACCCATCATTTTGACTATACCAGCACCACATGAAGCACTTACCTGGTTTCAGAGCTCTCTCCTTGTACTGTTGGGCCTCATCTGTCTAGCACCTTCCAGCAGCCCAGTCATAATCAAGTAGGTACATCTTCATCTCGGCTCTGAGTGTGCTGAACTGTGTTCTTTGGTGCTGTGATCTACCATTCTAGGCCACCTGAAATGATCCTGGGATCCCCTATTTCAGGAGATTAAATTTTGGGGCTTCTAGTCATATGACCCTGTATCTCTTCTTGGTTAGTCTCAGAGCTAGTTGCTACAAACCAAGATTGGGTTGTTTACCTGTTGGAACCCACTGCTGACTACCAAGGATTCTCAGTTCCTCGGACAGCATATGTTGAAGACAGTTTGTCTCACTTGTAACCTGGCCTCATTGTTTGCCTTCCACCTTTTAAAAGCATAGGTTTGCAGCCTTTTCTTCTCAGGAGGATGTAGACACCACTGGCTCTGGAGGCTGTTGAGACTGGAATACAATAGCCAGCTCCACTGCCATCCAGTCCCACACCTTGGTCTGGTCAGTCATAGGGCTCTATCTTCCTGGCCAGTGATTAGATCAGGGAAGCACTACGACCCAGTGGAGCCTGTGGAAGTTGTAGCGCTCTGTTGGTGGGGTTGGCATTGAATTAGGTGGGAGAGGTGGGAGATACTTGTTGCTAGATCAGGCCTTCTGAGTGAGCTGACTGTTCCCCCTTGGAGCTGTCCCTCAAACAATGAGAGTCAGGACAGAATTGTGTGAGTGCTTTGACTCCTAGGCTCAAACTCAGGCCTCGGCTGGTGGATCAGCTCCTTAGCACAGTAGTGCCTAAAATGAGGGGAATGGATTAGGTTTTTTTTTTGGGGGGGGGGATAAGGTTTCATGAGGCCTAGTTATAGCATGAAGTTGGCAGTGTGGGGATGAGGGTGAGGATTTGGCAGGTCCTTTGGAGAACCTTGGCTCCTCCTGTGGTACATCTGACCTGTGTGTGTCACCCACTCTCACTGAGTGATGAGTTTGTGCATGCTGTTGGGCAGGACCTGATGTGCTGAGCCCTTTGGACCTACATGAGTGCGTGTGCTCTTGGTCATCTCAGTTGCTTTCTGCTAACCTTGGAGTGAGTGTCTTAATGTTTCCAAGCTTGAGTGCCTATTGTGATATGGGGCTAGTGTCATCCTGTGGGGTCTGAGGTGGGATGGTGGTGTCACTATTTAGTCATCTTGCTTGCGAGGGATGTACTGTTTTCCTGCCCCACAAGGAAGGAGTTAGGGTTATGGTTCCATGGGTAGTGGTGACGGCAAATGCCTTTAATCCCAGCACTTAGGCAGATGCAGACATGTCTCCGAGTTCAAGGCAGCCTGGTCTACAAAGCAAGTTCCAGGACAGTCAGGTCTACACAGAGAAACCTGGGAGGTGGGGGCACTTCCATAAAATAGGGATGTAGGCATGCATTTAAAGCATTTTCTTAATTAGTGATTATTGACGGGGGAGGGACCAGACTATTATGAACCTAGGTTCTATAAGAAAGCAAACTAATCAAGCCAGTAAGCAGCACTCCTCCATGGACTTTATATCAGCTTCTGCCTCCAGGTTCTTGTCCTGTGTGAGTTCCTGTCCTGACTTCCTTTAGTGATGGACTACAATGGAAGTGTAAAACAAGTAAACCCTTTTCTTCTTCTACTTGCTTTTGGTCATTGTGTTTTATCACAGCAATAAAAACCCTGACTAGGACATGGTCTCTCTGTGGTTCTGACTGTCCTGAAACTTACTACATAGAGCAGGCTGGGCTCAAACTCACAGAGACCCACCTGCCTCTGCCTCCTGAGTGCTGGGATTAAAGGTGTGCGCCACCACCCCTGACTAATTTTTTTAAAAGGAAGATTATGTCCATAAAGAGTAATTTTTTGTGTGTTAAGAATATAACTCAAGCGAGAATAAGACTTAGAAACTTCTTCTTGGTCAGTGTTGGAAACTTTGCTAGAGCTGGGTATGGTAGTGCACACCATAATCCCAGAGGTAGAAAGAATCTGAGTTCCAGGCAAGCCTGGGCTACATAGTGAGATACTTACTGTCTCAAAAACAAAATATTGCAGGCGTTGGCAGATCTGTAGGCAGCTGGTTCTGTTGAGCACAGTGAGGTATGAGGTATGTTTTCCTGAGTTCCTCTAGAGAAGACAAAGTTCAGAGGTCCTGAATGGACATGTTTCCAAGCTTCCCCTTCCCCCAAGTCTAGCTCTGAACCTGTAGGTCTTGAGCAGGCCTTGATTGCTGGAAATTTGTAAAATGTAGCCTCCTTCCCGAGGTTTGGGGCTATGTCTTTGCAGTGGTGGCCCAGTGTGTGCTTCCTAGATTGGGTGAAGGTAAAGGCACAATAATGGAGTAGTTTCTATTTCCAGTGAGAAAGTTATCCCAGGACCCTCTTAGCAGAACCAAGGGTGTGGGTAGAATTTACATAGATCTGCCGCAGGTGGGAATAGTAGTGAGTCCCATCAAGTCTTGTGCACCCCAGTGTTCTATTCCTTCTTAGTGCAGTCCTTCCAGCCCTGGCCTGATGACTCCCAGTGGTTCACAGCTCCCAAGAGCCTTGGGCATCCACAAGTGGCCCTGTGAACTTGGGACTGTGGATATTATATCTTCTGCCTAAGTGTTTTCTTTGATTCTCCTTGATTTTCAGTATACAGCAGTTAAGGCACTGCTGACAGCTGTCCCTGATGCAGTGTCTCCTGTCTTGTGAAAGAAAGACATGTGTCAGGAGTGTAGAATATGTTCCACACATGGAGGATATGGCCCAGAATATTAGGAGGTAGTATGCGCAGCTTATAAATGAGTTGTAAGACAACACAGATGAAGTAGTGCAGCCTTTAATCTTAGCACTTGGGAGGCAGAGGCAGGTAGATCTATGAGTTCGAGGCCAGTCTGGTCTATATATGGAGTCCCAGGACAGCCAGAACTATAGAGACTTTGTCTCAAAAACAAAAGAAACCGGGCAGTGGTGGCGATCGCCTTTAATCCCAGCACTCGGGAAGCAGAGGCAGGTGGATCACTGTGAGTTCGAGGCTAGCCTGGATTACAAAGTGAGTTTCAGGACAGGCTCCAAAGCTACAGAGAAACTGTGTCTCAAAAAACCAAATAAACAAGCGAAACTTGGTGGTGTCGGGTGGTGGTGGTATTTGTCTGTGATCAGAAGGAGCCAAGGTAGGATCCATGGAGGATGGCTGCTTACTGACTATGTTATTCTTCCTGACCTGCTTAGTTTGTTTTCTTATATAGCCCAGGACCATCTGCCCAGGGGTTTTGCTGCCCACAGTGGCCTGGGCCCTCCTACATCCATCAAGAAAATGACCCATAGGTTTGCCCACAGGTCAGTTAAGGTTCCCTCTTCTTGGATGTCTCCAACTTGTGTCAGGTTTATAAAAAAAACAACATAGCCGGAACCGGGGCAGTAATTGTGCAGATATTTAATCCCAACACTCGGGAAGCAGAGGCAGGCGGATCTCTGTGAGTTTCAGGCCATCTTGATCTACAGAGTGAGTTCCAGGACAACCAGCGCTACACTGAAAAACCCAGTATGAAAACCAACTGTACAAAAAAAACTAACATACACAGTCTGTATCCCAGCACTGAGACTGCTAAGGCTGAAAGGTTGCTCTAGCCTAGGAGTTTAGTGCCAGTCTGGCCAACACAGTAAGTCCCTGCACAGAAAATAAATTCTGTCATTCTCTCAGTTATTATTCTCCAGCTAGTTCACTTCCTATGGCATGTCTTGTGGCTTCCTGCAATAGAAGCTTAATAGATTCTCTGATAGGCTTAATAGATATTCTGATGGGCAGCAAGGGTCACTCTCCTGAAATGACTTCCTGAGGCATACTGACAGAGCTGACTATCCCATGTGCTTGAAGGCACATAACATAGGCCTATAAGGCCTGGTAGAGAAATCCGCAGTACCAGATTTACAGGGGAAGCTAATGTGGGTGTCCCTTGCAGGCAGGATGGGTGGCCTTCACAGCTCTGCTAGGAGCTGCCTTACTCAAGCAGCCATGTTCAGGTGTGGGAAGGAACTCAGAGGTAGAGCTGTTGTGGCTCTAGACTTGCCACTTCTCTCCTGGGGACCTGGAGAGAGTGCCTGCCCAGTCCCCAAGAAACAAAGGCAGCTGCCATTAGGCACTTGTTGTATAGTGTAGAGATGTGATCGTCTGTCTGGTCCAGGTTTTTGGTTTTGGTTCTGTGGGCAGTGTATTAGTTACTTCTCTATTGCTGTGATTAAAACAAGGCCAAGGCAACTACTTGAAGGAAGAGTTTGCCTCTCCAAACCAAGTTAAGAGCTGAACACCATCAAGTTGGGTGTGGTGGTGCATACCTTTAATCCCAGCACTTGGGAGGCAGGTCTCTGAGTTCAAGGCAAGCTTGGTCTATAGTTCGAGTTCCAGGACAACCAGGGCTACACAAAGAAACCCTGTATCAAAAACCAGGGAAGTGACTAGAGCGGTGGCTCAGCAGTAAAGAGCATTGGCTGCTCTTCCAGGGGACCTGGGTTCAAATTCCCAGCACCGACATGGTGGCTCACGACGGTCGTAACTCTAATTCCAGGGGATTCAGTAGCCTCACACATGTATACATTTGGGCAAAGAACACCAACACACATAAAAATAAATAAATACAAATGGGGGGCTCAGTCTGACATCATCATGGTCTGGAAGCATGGCAGCAGGCAGGCATGGGATGCTGCCTTGAAATTGCCTCTGCCAGGAAATGAAACTGCTGCTTTCCAGTTTAGCCTCCGGACTTCTTAAGACAAGGCAGAGGTAGCCGCATTCTCTGCCAAATATTCCAAGAATGGTCTCCAGCCCAGCTGCTGATACTGTTCCCTCTGAAACCTTGAGCTGGGCCTTCACAGTCCACATTACTCTTAGCGCTACAGTCTTTCAGGTTAGCATGGCTCATAAGCCGTGCGTACAGCATTCAACCATTTTTTCTAGCTCAAAGTCTCAGTCTTCAATATTCTTCCAAAAAACCAGCATGGTCAGGCCTGTCATAACAGTAGCCTAGTACCAACTTTGTTACTTTCTGTTGCTGTGATAAACACTATGACCAATAGAGAAGGAAGCTTATTTGGGTTTATGGTCCAGAGGGTTAGAGTCCATGATGGTGGAGCAGAGGGAGCAGGTGTGGCTAGAGCAATTGAAAGTTGACTTTTTTGTTTTGTTTTCGTTTTTCGAGACAGGGTTTCTCTGTGTAGCCCTAGCTGTCCTGGAACTAGCTCTTGTAGACGAGGCTGACCTCGAACTCACAGAGCTCCACCTGCCTCTGCCTCCCGAGCGCTGGGATTAAAGGCTCACGCCACCACTGCCCGGCGAAAGCTCACATTTTAAACTACAAACACACACATGCATACACACACACACACACACACACACACACACACACACACGGAATGGTGTGAGGTTTTTGAAATCCCAAAGCCTGACTTCCTCTTGACATACTGTGTCCAGCAAGGTCACTCTTGTTTGTTTGTCTTAGTTTTTCTGCGTATCAGCCCTGGCTGTTCTTTTTTTTATTTTTATTTTTATTTATTTATTTTTTTATTTTATTTTAATTTTTTTTTTTTTTGGTTTTTCGAGACTGGGTTTCTCTGTGGCTTTGGAGCCTGTCCTGGAACTAGCTCTGTAGACCAGGCTGGCCTCGAACTCACAGAGATCCGCCTGCCTCTGCCTCCCGAGTGCTGGGATTAAAGGCGTGCGCCACCATCGCCCGGCCCCTGGCTGTTCTTGAACTCATTGTGTAGACCAGGCTGGCATTGAACTTGCAAATCTGTATGACTCTGCAAGATTACTCTTAAACCTACCTACAAAGTGCCACCAACTGGGTACCAAGTATTGAAGTACCTGAAACTATAGGGGACATCTCATTCAGATCACTATAGGCTGTATACCCAGAAATGGTCATCTTGAAATGGTCATGGGGAGATGGAGGTTGTTGAATGGGGAGAGTGTGGCATCTCACGGGAGAGGCCACAGGTAGAGAGAACCCACCTTAGGCTGTTCAGTTGTGACTGATGGTGGAAGTTCCAAGCAGTATAGTTGGTTACTGGAGGCGGCCTGAACGCATAGGGAACTAGAAGGGCTCCAGGTCCTGTCCTGGCATTTCTGTGCCTTTTGAAGACTGTAGTCTTTGTTGGTTGATCATACTCTGGTGTCCCTCATTCCCTGAGCAGCTGGCATGTACTGACTCCGGGTCTTCAGTGTCTCTCAGTCACCCTCCTCCACTCCCGCATATGCAGCCTCCTATCCTAGTAGCCTGTGTAGTATGGGCTCTTTGGTCTGTGCCTGGAACCTTCCCTTGCTTACACCCTAACCCCTTCCTGCCTACCATCATCTCATTTCCTGAAGCTAGCCAATGCTGTCTGCCTGGCATTCTCTACTAGATAGCCAGAGTGAGCTATTTAAACCTGAGCCTTTCACTTCTCAGGCAGAGCATAGCCTTAGGTTTCTCCCTAAACCCTGAATTCCACCTGGCCTGGTGCTGACTACCCACCCTCTCTGGACATGACTCCCCTTCCTGATCAGCCTGTACACTCCCACTTTCTCTTCATCTCTAAGAGACTCCCTCTGTTGCCCCTCATTGGAGGCCCCCCAGCCCAGTCCTGTCTGCCTACACTGTTTGAAGTACTTTTAATCAGGCGTCTATGCCCTTTGAGGTAAGCAGTAAGTTGTGCTTCAAGGCCACAGGCTGTGTGTTGCTGAGAAAGGGAGCTGAGCAATCAGACAAGAGTCAGTGCATGGCCATCAGACTACCTGTGCCCCAACCCCAGCTGTTTGATCCCAGCCAGATCAGTCATGTGACCTTGGTTGGCTACTTCTAAAAAGATACAGCCATTTGTGAAGTTTGTGGAGGAAATGCTTAATAGTATAGTAATGCCTGCTTACTTCCACTGAGGCTGAGGTGCCCCCCCCAAAAAACAAACATACACTGTGTTTGCCGCAGGACCCCAGAGGCACCTCAGCTCATGCTTGGATAGTGCAGAGGTGTGAGAAGAAGGTAGTATTGGAGATTAATAGGCAAGAGGCAGGGACCTGGGAAGTAGCTAGAAGTTTAGAAAGAAGTTTCTGGGTTTGGTGACGTGATAGGAACAGTTCTTGGTTAGATGTGGGGCCGCTGTGCATTTTAAGGAACCTGAAGGATTGCTGTTAACTCTGAGGAGAGGCCAGGCTTCTTTGCGCCAGCTGTGTATATCCTGAGACTCCAGATACAGGTTCAGGGCCGGAGACAGGAAGGGCATGGAAGTGAGGCCCCAAGGTGCCAGGGAAGGGGTCTTGTTCTCTTGGACTGGTTGCTTTAGAGCTGCTGTGCTTGCTGCTGCCAATGGCAGCATACAGGATGTGCTTCTCTGTCTTGGGCAGCTGAGGGCAGGAAGGAGTTTGTTTCTGTGATGGGTGGTTTAGTTATATGCTTTGGTGGAAACTCTGTGCTTCAGGGCAGAGTGCCACTATCTCTGTGGTCCTCACTCAGAGTCCTGGGGCACTGACCCTACAGCTGGGGAAGAGATCTTTGTTTAGCCAGCCTAGTGATGCAGGTTTTGAAGGACATTGCTGGGTTTTGCTGGTGGAGCCAGGAAAATTGGGTGTACTTGGACTACTTCTCAGAGAGGATGGGAATTGCAGTCTGGTTCACTCATGTCTGCCCTACTGTGAATTCTTGAGATACCCAGCTTCCTCAGGACCAGATGAATTCTGGTCCTCTGTCATACACACTAGCACACCATAGGCTCTCTGTCCCTCTTATTTCCCTACTTTAGCCTTGCCTTCTTCCTCTTCCCTACTTAGGTGTTTTGTGTGCCCTAGAACATTCTACTTGTCTATACCATCAGCAAGGGACACTGGGAGGCGGGGCTTGAGGATTGTTATTCCCTACTCTATGGGAAGCTCCCAAAGAAAATCTGGAACAGTTGGATGAGAACTCAGGACACAGCAGGGCTTCAGGGTGCCAGCCTGGGCTACATAGCAAGATACTGTGTCAGAAAACTGGGGGAGGGAGTGTCTAACCAGAAGTTGGCAATACGAATAAGCACTAGGCAAGGGTTAAATAGCAAGGACTGTGTATGCTCTGCAGCTAGGTACCTGTATTCCCACCTGGTAAGGCAGGCACTGTCACCCTCATTTTGCTCAGGAGTTTGGAGTCAGGTCCAAAGCTTGGTTTCTGTTTTCTTAGTGAATATATTACATTTTTCTGACTTTGGCTTTATGTCCGTGTCCGTGTGTGTGTGTGTGTGTGTGTGTGTGTATTGGCAACTTTTGGGAATTTGTTCAGTCTACTATCTGGAGATGGAACTCAGATCATCAGGCATGCACAGTAAATGCTGTATCTGCTGAGCTATCTCACTGGCCTGTGATGGTTTTTGGTGACAGGGTTTCTCTGTGTAACCCTGCTGTCCTAGAACTTGCT
Organism: Microtus ochrogaster; assembly: GCF_000317375.1. Lineage (NCBI taxonomy): Eukaryota > Metazoa > Chordata > Mammalia > Rodentia > Cricetidae > Microtus > Microtus ochrogaster. The sequence continues at coordinate 4,716,553 of NC_022027.1, read as the reverse complement.
TTGTAGATCAGGCTAGTCTCAAACTCAGAGATCTGCCTCTGCCTCCTGAGGACTGGAATTAAAGGGATGTACCTTCTTGGCTGAGTTTCATCTTCAGTGTTGTGAAGGACAGTGGGAAATAGTGGCAACAGCTGCTCCCCTCCAAGAGGAGCTGCCAGATAGTCTGACTTTGTTGGACATGTGGCACTTGAGATCGTGCTAGGCAGAGCTGGGGCCATACCCTTCCTGGGAAGTGGGGGATCCAGCCATGCTTTCCAGTGGAGATCACAGGCATCAGTCAGTCCTAAGGCCATGATTTCCATACAAATGTCTTAAAATCCCACCCAGCTGTCCTAGAAAGAAGTCCAGGCCCTTCTGTCATCTTAGCCATGTCTGGTGGACTTGCTGTTAGCTCTGCTGCCTTGACCTTGTGGTGAGGAAGACCAGACTCTCCCAAGCAGGGTGTAGGGCAGGTCAGGACAACCTTTGGGCTAACCTGTCTCATGACTTCTTTGCCCATTTGGGGCTATAACATAGGGTGCCACACATAAGGGCCACAGGTAAAAGGGACTGAGCAGCTGGGAAGGGACAATAAGCTGTAGAGTCTCATCCCAAGCCTCACTTAACCAGCACAAAGGAGAAAGGTCTTAGGAGACTCAGTTAGGCCTTGTTACCCCCTTTCCTTTAGGAGAGAGGTGGATTTAATTAAGCCTGCTGACCTGCCCCAAACTCCAGGAGCATCTCCACACTGTGCCACCATGTCCCTGAAGGGATGATTGCTTAGTAGGACATGGCAGAGCCTCATTTCCTTTCTGATTCTCTAAAGGAAGGACCCATGGGTGCATCAGAAATACAAGCAGTAGAAGTTTCTGGACACTGCCTCTCCATACCCTGCTGGTTGTTAGAGACACATTGCCATGCTTGTATAGAGTCAGGTCGAGTGACAAGGACAGGAGGGCAGTTCAGACACTTTGGCAGTGCTGCCAAACAGGAGGGCTCAGTTCCCTGGAGTCCTTTTCGAAGACAGCACATTTACACCCCCATTCCCATGATGAGATGATAGCACTGTGCACAGCTGAGGATTGAAAACACTTAAGGCAGTAGCAGTTGGCAGAAAAGAATTTGGACGCTTGTGGCCAAGTGGAGCCACTGGGATCAGATTCCTAAGGAAAAACTGAGGGAAAGAGGGAATTGTGAAGATACGCTTTCCAGTACTGGCTGCGGGCTGTTGTGAAAGTGGGGTCAAACACCGAAGCAGGAGCCACACTGAAGGTGCAGATGTGGGGAATGCAGGCGTGTGTACTGTGAAAGCGTGATGTTTAGGACACACTGCAGGAAATGGTTACAGTGCCTGCACCAGAACACAGGAGGCCCCCCAATGACTTGGTTCCCTATCCAGTATAGCCTTTGAGATTAGGCCTGATGCTGGTCTCTGCGCAATCTGTACTTTATACTAACATGCTCAAGTTATTGCAGGGTATCGTGTCTTGGGCATTTGATGACAGGAATCCCAAGTCTCACCACAGGGCTCCATCCTCCAGCTTTTTAGCCATGGTGAGTTCCTGGTCTTTGTGCAGCCCTAACCATGTTAGGCATGTAATTGGTTCTGGGCCAGAACAGTGCTGGTGTGGTCCCTTCGTCTAGCAGTGGTAGGGAGTGGAGCACCTAGCCTTGTCCTGGTCCACTAAAGACTACCCAGTGCCACTAGCCTCCCAAATGCCTCATGGCCTAGTGAGCTATGGTAGCCTGCTGGTGTGTCCTCATCCTAACCCCTGAGTGCACAGGCTTCTCTGTTTACTGCCTTGAGACTTTCCTGTCACCAAGTTCCCACAGCAGTTGTGATGTTCGGTCTGTGCCTGCTCCAATGCCTGGCTTTGTACTTCATACCTCCTTACATAACACTTTGGAATCAGCTAATGGTTTCCAAGAAGGTAAACTGAAGAGCATTTTTGTGGTCCTGGCACCTTCCAGGGCCACCACTTTGAAAACAAAGATTCCCAAAAGCCAGTTGGCCTTGTTGAGAAAGTGTGGCTTGAAAGAGTAATAGCCCACACTACTGACTAGGGCCTCAATGGAACAGAAGTGGTCTCTGTGCCTGGCTAGAGTCTCCCCAGCCTACTCCAGGACAGCACTTTCATGTTCGTCATGAGAATCATTTCTGTCCCTGTCACCCCTCATGAGCAGCAGTTGAATACAGGACAAGTGTGCTGTCCAGACACTGACTTGATGTATTTAGGGCTCAACTTGCCCCAGAAAGAGAGACCTCAAATATTTGTAGTATTGGAGTAAACATGGCACCCAGTAGGGAGGGACCTCTAATGTTGGGATTTCTGCTGTGTGTCATTGTGGTAGGCATATTTTGAAATGGAAGTAAGCAAAACCTAGATCCCTGCACTCCATGAATTGGCTTGTGTGTGTATGTGAATGCAGAGAATCAAGAGAACTGGTGTGAGGTGGGCTCTATGTGCCCACCCCTTGCTGGAATGGGCAGACTTTTATGGTGGTTGGGAATGGGGAGATAATATACTGGCTTTTCCTTAGGCCCAGCCTGGAGAATCTGCTACAGTTAAAATGACTATGACTTCATCCTGTTGGCTTCTGACAGATGTCACTGGGGGCCAGTGTTGGGGAATTTATTCTTTCCTCCTTGCTGTCTGTGATCAGTGGCTCTACCATTTCTCGTTCTGATTTGTGATGGGCACCATAGATCAGTGGCTCACCCTGAGAGCTGACAGTCCAAGTGCAGGCAGCTGTATATCTGTGCCATTATTTGAGTTTGTGCCTTCTTTTGTTGTTGTTTGGTTGTTGTTGTTGTTGTTGTTGTTGTTTTTTCAAGATAAGGTTTCTCTGTAGCTTTGGTGCCTGTCCTGGAACTAGCTCTTGTAGACCAGGCTGGCCTCGAACTCACAGAGATCCGCCTACCTCTGCCTCCCGAGTGTTGGGATTAAAGGTGTGCACCAGTACCTCCTGGCAAGTTTGTGTCATCTTAAAGTTGGGATATGTAATGATGTTGCAAGGCAGTGGGTTGGTGAGGCAGTTGACTGGACCCTAGGAATAACCCATCCTGTGTTATGGTCTGTCACTGGTCCCACCCCCCCACCCCCAGGAGCTACCAGTATCTCTGTTGGAATCTAGGCAAATACTGGGGGTTGGGGAGGTAAAAAGGGGGTCATCCTTATGGCCTGAAGCTGAGTGGATGAGGCTGTGGGTGTGCCACAAGTGTGAACAGTACTAGGAGATAACCAGCTCCCTGCCACATGAGTGACTGAGTTCAGCTCTGTACACTCCCTGTGAGTTTAGGGTTGTCATGGAGATACATCTGGTGAGGGTGAAGCAGGAGCCGTCAACCTACTGTTGAGTACAGGTTGTTGCTGGGTGGGGGGGCTCTGAATCCTCTAGAAAGCCCCATTAAACAAGACCTCCGGTCCCTCACTAGATGAATAGTATGAAAACCAGGACTCCAGGTGGCTCTTCACAGACGCAGACCACACACCCAGGGTGGGGCAGTGTGCCAGACTCCTACTTCTCTGTCTCACGGTGACTGCAACACTTGCTGCAGGTGCTGTTATGGGGAGTCACTGTTGTTCTGGAAGCTAAAGCTGCTTTGCCTTTTCTGGGAAGTTGGCTCCTACTCCTGGTGAAGTACAAGGAGACATCACAGGCAGGCTAGAAATTAGGCTTCCTGACGGTGACACTATTGTCAGCACAACTCCTGAGGGCCAAGCCCTGCCAGCCCTGCCTAACTCAGCACCAGCCTTTCCCACTCTTCTGTGAAACGTGTCTGTGGGATGTGCTAAGTTCCAGGAAGAGGAGCTAATGCTGACCAGTGCCTGATGGCGTCTGATGTTAAATCAGGAGTATATTCTGTGTCTTTGTGTCGGTACTTAGGAGACTCCTGGGGTTCTAAGCCCAACCGTTGTCCTCATTTCACTGGAGAGAGACAGAGCCCAAGGGACTGTTTCTTCTCCTGGGGTTAGAGATGCTTGTTCCTGTCCTCCATAACAAAGATACATTCTTGCTGTGGCCTCACTGCTCTTATATTTTGTGCATGTTACAAATACCTTACCCCCAATTTTTCAACTCTACTAAACTATAATTAACATACAATAGTGTTGTATGGGTGGGTGCATGTAGAGATCTGAGGACAACTGCTTGGGGTGTTTTCTCTAGTCACCTTTACATGGGTTTTGGGATCAACTCGTGGCTAGGCTTCTATGTTGACCCCTTGGGTTGTTATAACTTCTAAGATGATTTACCACCATATTCCCACCAGGAATGTAGGAAAGGTCTAACCCCGGGGGTATGGTGGCACATGCTTATCAGTCATGTCATTGCCCAGGAGGAAAGAGAATCAGAAGTTTGAGGTCATCCACATGAATGAATGGGGGGAGTGCTAATTTGCTCTTGCCTTGTCAACATTCTTTAGTTATTCATGGAGTATGTGTTGATTTCTCATGGGAATTTTACTTTGCATTTCCTAATGACTGATGGTTGCTCACCTCTGTGTGTCTGCTCTTTGTATGACGTAAAGTCTAAATGGGCCATTTGCCAGCTGGCCACCCACCACATTTATTTGCCTGATTATTGAATTAAAGGATTATTGTTACTGTTGTTTTGTTGGTTTTTGTAGGGTGTGCATGTGTACAGGTGCATATGTATGCGTGTAACTCAGCTTCTGCATGCATGTGTTTAAGTTAGAGTTGGTCGTCTTCTACTGGGTGTATCCTAGGGACTGACAGCAGGTTGTCAGACTGGCTGCTCAGGGAGTCTCCGAACTCCTTGTGAATTTCAGAATCAGCATGCTGCTTTCCTCAAAAGATTTGCTTGAATTGACATTGATCATGAATTGACAGTCATGTTGATGAGTTTTGGAAAGTGGTGTGTTGTGATGCAGAACCTTGGTCTCTGCACTGACTGACGTCTGCTTATTTGCAAGTTTTCAGTGTTGAAGTTTTAGATGTAGTAAAATTCATCTGTAAATATTTATCTTGATAATTCTTAAAGAATTAAATTTAACATTTATTCGTTTATTTTGTACATGTGCACATATGTGGAAGTCACAGGACAAGCTGGAGGAGTCAGTTCTCTCTGGTATGGGGATTAAACTCAGGTTGTCGGGTTTGGTGGCACATGCCTTTACTTGCTGAGTCATCTCTTGGGCCCTTCATATTTGCTGGCTCTTGTCAGTAGGGATTGGTTTGGAGTTTAACTTGAACCTGTTGTGGAAATGCTCCATCCTGTAGCTTTGCTCAGATGCCCGAAGATCTTCCCAAGGACTAACATGCACTTGGGGTGTGATGATCACCCCTCCTTCCTGATTGGAAGACCTGTCTTTTTCTTGCAGAACCTCCTGTTCAGAGCTGAGTAGAAGTGATCACTCATTTCTTGTACTGCTCTGAGGGAGGACACAAGTGTGATCTTGCTGAAGTGAGGCAGATTCTCTCTCTGCTGGTGGCTGGGTTTCTCCAGTGCCAGCTGTCTTGCTGCCCATGCTTCTATCTGTCTGGTTTGTGCTTTTCCTTTTGGCCTTCTCTGTCCACTTACCCTGCTTTTCAGATGATAGCCATCTGCCCCATCTCCTCTCCCGCTGCTGCTTTCCTTGCTTACCTGTTCACACAAGTGTCCTCACCTTACTGGAAAGACATTGACATCATGGAGGCAGGTATGTGCCAGCTGCACAGGGCCAGCAGGTGAGGTTGGTCACGAGCTTGATGTATGGAGAGACACATGTCCTGCTGGGTGCAATTCCTGGTGCTTGGTCCCTGGGCAGGAAGCTGCCTTGTATGATGCCTTCAAAGTGCTTTTGTGTCACTTCCTACTCTGATCCCAGCAGGTGTGGGTGGACTTTCCATGTGAACTGTGTGCTACTGGTCTCAGGGAGACAGAGTTATGTTGACACTGTTCAGACCTTGGTCCATAGGGATGGAGACTGCTGCTTTCCATATTCATAAGATATATGGTTTTAGACTGCAGGATTTATATAGAATAGCTTATGTTCAGGGTTTTTTCATTTTGGGTTTTTTTTTGTTTGTTTTTTAATTTTTTATTTTATTTTTATGTTTTGAGACAGGATGTCTCTGTAGTGTTGGTTAACCTGGAACTTGCTGTGTAAACCAAACTGGACTCAAAGTCAGAGAGCCACCTGCCTCTGCTTTCCTTGGGACTTACTTATTTTATGTATATGAATGTTTTGCTCACATGTGTGTCCGTGTACCACGTGTGTGCCAGTTGTGCTCTGAGGTCAGTAGAGGGCATTGGAGCCTCTTGAATGGCTGTGAGCCACCATGTGGGTGCTGGAAAATAGAACCCTGGTCTGCAAGAATAAATGCTCTTAACTGCTGAGCCATTTCTCTAGTTTGGTGCTGTATTTTTGTTTGTTTTCTAACACTTCTCACCATCACATATTAGAGATGGAGAGTCTCTCTCTGTAGTCTGGGCTAGCCTTAACTCACTCTCCTGAGTGTTGGGATGACAGGCATGTAACACCACAATAAGCTAACAGGCTGTGTGTTGGTGTTTGTGCATGTGCAGGAATGAGTGTGTGCATGTGAAGATAAGAGCCACTTGTTGTTGTTACTGGTCTTATTTTTGAGGCAGTATGTCTCATTAGCTTGGAGCTTGCCAAGTAGGCTTGACTGACTGGCCAATGAACCCCAGGGACCTGCCTGTACCCCACCTCTATTGCTGGGATTGTAAGCACACACCTTCACACAAAAGTTAGAAATTATTTCTCTGGCTCCCAAGTAGGCTATTTGAAGCAACTTTTTAAGATATAAAATTCTTCAGAAAAGTACAAGCTGTAAAAGTTATTTACATAAATAATATTTATTCATGTGTATGATGTGTGAGCTGCCTTGGAGGCCAGGCCTGGTTCCTGTGGGTGCAGCAGACCAGGTAGTGCACAACATGTTGTCTGTGGTTTCCCACGCTCATGGGAGAGAAACTGGGCTCGGGTCCTATCTACTTTGGGCTGGTGCAGGATGCCAAGTGACTCCCACCATCTACTCCTGATCAGCCCAGATGTGTGCACAGCCTCACTGCCTGTGCTCAGCTGGCTCAGGAGCCTGCTTCCTAACAGTTCCTGAAAAGCTGGCTCGCTCTTGTTTGATATCTGCCTTGTGTACAAGGTGTGGACCTCGGAAACCTACTTCCTAACAGTTCCTGGAAAGCTGGCTCATTCTTGTTTGAGATCTGCCTTGTGTACAAGGTGTGGACCAAGTACTGTGTTCCTTCCTCTGGTGTTGGGCCATTTCCAGTCTCCTGGAGCTGGTGTTCTTAGCAGCTCTTCCTATCAAAGAGAGGCCAGGTGGAGGAGCCCCACTCAGCCTTCTTTCTTCAGACACTTGATCACCAGGACCCTTCTGTGAGGATTGATGTCATAAATAGAAAGCTGTGCCTGGTTTGCAAGCTTTCCAGTTACATGGGTGGAGCAGCGGCAAACTCACAGATGACATTTGGGGCAGCTCAGAGCACTCATGAAGGACCTGTGGACTGGGCCCATGGTTTGGAGAATCTACTTTGCATCTCTGTTCCTGACCAAAAGCCAAAGGGGAGGGAGGGATAGTATAGGTTTTGTGTGAAGACAGATATGCCTCCTCTGCCTTTCTCTTTGTTCTTAGGTAGCTTCTGTTACTGAATAGGCTAGCTGTGCATGCTGCTGCTCCAAGCTTTGGGCTTCCTTCTCCTGGGCGCTTTATGGTGTACAATAGTGGTCTGCATGCTGTTTGCACCCAGACTGGGTTCCTTATCTCCTGGGCCAGGTAGTGGCTTGCTCTGCCTGTCAGACAGTGGTCTTTCTTTTGCTGGGCAGGCAGGGTCACTTAGACAGTGACAGGCTACTTAGGTGCTGGCTATCCCTTGGGAGTAGGTGGGTCCTATTGATAGGGAAAGGCTTTTATAACTGCTGGCAGTGTTTGTGGGACTCTACCCCACTGTCTTTTTTTCTGAGAAGCAGCGAGTGGGAAACCTGGCCCCAATGAGTTTGAGGTGCTCACCGGGTCCTAGTGGAGAAATCTGCCTTAATCAGGCATCCCAGGAGCTCACACGATCCATGAGGCTGATGGCCCAGGGGACATGCTCCCCAACAGGCTCCCTGGCTCATCCAGGTATAAGCCAAAGAAGAGCAAGAAACTGTTTCTTCCAGACCATGTCCTGCAGCACCCATTCTGTCAGCTGGGGGACAGAGTGCCGGGCTCAGCAGGGAGTGCACAGCACACTGAAGGCTCACAGACTGCCGCTTCTGGGTGCCATCTGTGGCAGGTTTTGGTTTGGAAGGCGCAGCTTGCTTGCTGATCAACACTTTCAGGATCTTTTGAGTTCAGTGGGCTTTATAAATTTTTGTCTAGACCATTTTTCATTAAAAGAAAAAAAAAGCCACCAAAAAAAAAAAAACCCCACAAAGACACTGTGTGTTGGTTTTTCAAAAGTCATTGGTGCTGAAGCTTCACTCAGCTCCTGGGCAGGTCCTGAGGACTGTGCTGCACAGTGCAGCTGGGAGTGCTGGTGAGGCACTAGGCCACCAGCATGGTTCTTAGACTATCACTGTATATGTCAGCTTAGGGAATCCTGTTGAGTATGAGCTGTGCTGGGATCTGCCTGGTCCTAGTTCTTCATTAGCCCTTCAGGAGAGGCAAATGACACAACACTGAGACCGTTTGGAGGGGCTTCTCACAGCTTCAGGGAGCTATTAACTATGTGCTTCTTCTCTGCTGTTACAGGTCAGGGTGAGTACATTACAGGGTGCTGGCTGGATGTACCCCAGACATTCAGGAAAGCAGGTTGTGCATGGTAGGCAGAACCTTATCAGGCCAGTGGGAAGAGTGTTTTGCCTTCTGTGGTCCATGTGTACCTCCCTGCCCTTCATGGGCTCAGTTTCCTTGCTGTACAATGAAGCTGCACACAGTCCTTGGGTCCCGTTAGTGCTAGTGCCTCTGGGGCACAATGGCAACTGCCAGCATCAGGGATTTGGGTTGTGAGCTGACTTGTGGGGACACTGGAACTCTTAAGTCTTGGTGTCTCAGTTCCATGTTTCAACTTGTGGCTGGAATTTCCCCACAGGTAGTCATTTCTTAGGTCCCAGGGGTTTACCAGCACAACCCTGGAGTAGGAATCTGATAGTGCTGTCCTAATCGTAGAACCAAGATTTACCATGAGGCCTGGTGTCTCCTGTTGGGTTTTATTTTAACAAGGACTCCAAGCCTTTGTTGGGGATGGAGTTTGCAAAGATAGTCTGGTTGTCTGGAGCGTCCAGAGTGTGGTCTTCCACTTTCTGCTGCTCAACTAAGGATGGTGAGGAGCAGCTGGCAGGAGGCGGGGCTGGGTAGACAGCACTTTCCACAGGATAATGTGGCTTGGCTTAAACACCCCTCCATGAGATATCCCCCCTCCCCCCCGCTTCCCATCTTGGTGTCCTCTACCTGGCCTCATGTACCACATGATGGTAGTATTTGCAATCCCTTTGCCTTCGGGTAAGAAACGAGGGCTCATTCACCCCTCAGCTTGCCAATTCCTTGCTTGGCCTGCAGCCCCAAGAACCTAGATAAGGTTGTGTGGGTATGCTTCCTGCACTTGCCTCTCCCTGCACACAGAAGTTCTTAAGTTAGTACTATCCACCTTGGGACTCTGTGTGAATCCTGTTAGAGACCCACCTCTAGTTGGGCCCTGGCGAACTTTCAGAGTACCATAACTCCTGGGGTTACATTACTTTTTGGCTCAAGTCTGTCAGCTCAGGAGCCTTCAGGGTTCTATGAGGGACTCTTGGAGTCTCCACAGATGGATGGCCTTGTAGTCTGACTTCATGTAGCCTGGAGGCATTGGCAGGTGAGCACTCACTGCACCTCCAATCTCCCAGAGTTTCCTAGAGCCAGAAAGACTCTAGCATAAAAGTAGAGGGAGGAGTAGTCACTGCTTCTGATGGGTGCCACTTGTCATATCTGGTGCTTGACAGTGCTGGACCTGGTGGTTTCTGCCTGGCTTGTTTCTCTTCCTCAGACTCACAGTGAGGTGAGCCCTAGCAGAAGTTGTGAGCAGTACAGGCTGTGGTCTCATGGTGAGTGATGGCCTTTCTGCTTCCTTGGTTCTTGTGATGTAGGTCCCTGCCTGATATTAAGTATGTGCTTCCTGTTACCATGACGAAATGCCTAGCACAATCAATTTAATGTTTCAGTGGTGGTGATGGTGGTGTTTGTTTTGTTGTTGTTTTTGCTTGTCATACATTGATTGAAGTGGGGGCATTGCCAGAGCATGATCATCTCATGGCAGCCAAGAAGGGGGATATAGGACAAAGAACCTAATGTCTCCTTAGGGCTCTTTCTTAGGGCTCCATTCATAAATATTCATGTTTCATTTGGGCCTGTGGTGGTTCCTTGCCCCACCTTTGTATGGCCACCACAGAGATGCTACCTGCTTCCCTGGTGCCCCTGCTGGCCACTGCAAATAGGCTTCCCCATGGGCATTTGAGCCACTGTGCACAGGCAGGTAGTACCACACTGGGTGCCCAGAATGCAAATGAAAAAAATGGACAGGGCCTGTAACTGATGGGGAAAGAAGGGGGAGGCACACTTGGCCACACTGTTTGCTAAGTAAATACAGATTGATCTGTGCCTATCCATCTAATGAACAAGTGCATAGCTCAAGGCCTGGTACCTGAGCTCTCTTGTGGTAGAGCTTTAGCAGGGAGTTTGGGCATATTTGGGCATTGGGAATGAGTCACAAAGGACAAAGAACCAGGCTATTCCTAACAACAGCTATAAATGACCCTCGGGCCTTCAACATGCTCTCTTCATCTACCCTGAAGCTGTTCTTCGGGGCACTGCCATGGGTTCCCCAGGCAGAGTCAGAACAGGACCTGTGAGATGAGTGGATGAGTGTTGACACACAGATACATGGAACAACCAAGAAAACACTGGTGATCTGTTATGGTGGTAGCAGTGGATTAGCCCTGACAGCCTTGTCCTAATAGCAGAACACCTGAGCCTGCCTGCCCACATCACTTCTTCCAGCTCATCCTTCACTGCTTTCTACCTAGGCAGGTTAGCTAGCCTGCCCTGGCCACTGCTGTGATGCCTGGTCACTTGACTGACTCCAGATTGTGGCCCCAGCAGTGTGGGCCTTAAAGGTGTGGCAGGTGGTTCCTCAGGTGAGTGGCCTGCAGCTGCAAGGGGACACAGAGGATATGGCATTTTCTTCAGGGCCTTCTGGAAGCCCACACTGATAAGGTGGTCCATCAGTCAGGGTAGAGCCATGGGACACTGAGCACCTAGGCAAAGGCCCCTTAAACTCAATCCGTGCAGCCCATAGTAGACACTGACTGCACAGCTGAGCATTTCTGATGCACCAACCCAACACCTGGTTCCCCAGGTGTTCTGTCCCCTTCTCCTGAGAGCAGGGTGGTATCTGGCCAAGGACAAGGACGCTCTGTGCTGCCAGGCTACTGGGTCTTGGGCAGAGTCCTCTCTGCAAGGACTGCTGATCCGGACTATATGGGAACGTAGGGCTCTAAATATACCAGGGTGAGGTCACTGGGTGGAGATGAAGCCATGGAACAAGCTCTGGAGCCCAGTGGTACTGAGATCCCAGGCCAAGGAACACTGACTTTGCCTTCCCTTGGGAATGACCTCCTCATAGCACACTCTTTGCATGGGATCCCTACCTATCTCATGTCAGAGTATAGGAGCCATGTCTGTAGGCAGGCCAGGCACCCCTGGAGCAGCAGAGCCAGTGTTGTAACAGTCATCTGGATGTGTTACAGACCTAGTCTCAGACAAAAGTGGAGGCCTTTGTTCCCCAATAGGGGACTAGCTTGTCAGGAATACCTTGTGAAAGACTGTGGGACAGTGTAAAGGTCTACTGTCTGCTCTGTGCTCCCTACAGCTTCTCTCCCAGGAGTCAGAGCCCTGAGGAAAGGAGGCATGATGACTGCCTTCAGCTAGAAAAGCTGGGGATGCAAGGGTCCTACAGATTGTCTGCCTCCTGGTCTAGGAACCAACCTGGTACCTCACCTGGCAGGTATGACTAAGGTGTGGACTAGAAACAGGAACAATTCTGGGTTACCCATGTGAGTCAGAGAACTGATGTGATCAGGATTCCTGGGGCTGTTATTGAAGGCGGAGGGAGGGCTTGGGAGCCCAGGGACATGGTTTCCATGAAACTAGGAACAACATTTAGGTGACATCAATTAAGAAATTAGGATCCTGACCTGTAGGAGTAGGGAATGGATCATCCCCAAGAGTCTTCAGGAAGGAGGAAGTTCACTGCCCCAGGCTATGGGTGGGCAAAGTAATCAAAACATGCTGGGTTGTAGCCAGCAATTGGGTAGCAGCAGGAGACTGACACTACTGACCTGCAGGTTGATCTTCTGGTCACTGGGTTGTTTGTAGTGTGCCATGTAGAACAGCCTCCTGGGAGCTAGCTGATACCCCTCCCCCAAATGCTGGAGCCTCTGCTTGGCACCCAGAAACAATCTACAGGGGTGTGGACTGCAGCCCCACTTACAATGACAAGAGAAGGCCTAAGTGACCTTCTGCAATGATATGCCGGAATGTGACGTTCAGTGACTGGCCTGGCCTAATGAGTGTGTGTGTGCATACCTGGTTCTACCTGGGGATGTGCTTTTCTCCTTGTGACCCGGAGTGCCAGGTGTATGCTGTCGGTGAAGGGGGATTAGGACTGTGGCCAGCCAGCTTGGCTACCAAGAACCTGCAGTGCCATGGCACTACCGCCCTGTGGGGTTCTTCAGTCTGCAGGTGGATTGATTACCCACCAGGTAGGTATGGATGTGTCCTGAGAAGTGTTTAAACAGAGAGACTCTTCATTATGATAGGTTCAGTTTGTTAGTAGTTTTGACAGTTGGTGCTCTGGACTCCTCGGGAGCACCTATCATCCCACAGTTGCAGATCTTCTCCTGAATTTTTTGGAGCTTGGTCTTAGCTTGCCATTTAGGTTTGGGGTTCACTGAATTTTCCATGTACATGTGTGTGGAGCACATATGCACACATGCATAAGGAGACCCAGGTTAATGCTGGGAATCATTACTCACTCCTCCACCTGTTCATTGAGACACATCTCTGGGTCAAACCTGGAGCTCACCAACACAGCTAGTCTTACTAGCCAGTTTGCTCTAGGGACCCCATCTTTCCCTTCCAAAGCTGGAATTACAGGTGGGCTGTCCTGCAACCTGGCAGGTCCATGAGTTATGATTCTTATGTGTCACAGCAAGTTCAAGTGCCACTCTGACCATCTCCTTAGCTGGTGTTTGGTGCTTTGTCATATTTGCTGGTTGGTGTCTGCTTTCTGAAATGTAGCCTTCCTGGCTGGGTACACCAAAGCTATTCCCACTTACTGTATTTGTCAGTGTGGCTGTGCTGCTGGGATGTCCAGTCATATCAATCATAGCTTTTGGTCCTACCGTCTCTGCAATGACAGCCCTGGCGCCTGCCATGTTTGAACAAGTCAGTGCAGTGATGCATGGAAGGGCAGGCCCTTCTTGAGTGGGATCCCAAATATGAGCCTGTGAATTGTTAACCTCCCTGTCACCGTGAAGCTCAGTGAAGCTAGTGCTGACCCTGCCTGTTCCACAAAGAGCCTTTCAGTGTCTCTCTCTGGCCTTCTTTCATGTTCTTGAAGCTGCATTGCTGCTCAGGTGTTGTGCTCCAGAGTCCCTCCTTCTGGCCATGTGATATACACATCTTATAGTCTGTGACATCCTGCTTTGTTCAGAGACTCTTTGAAGACCTTGGGAAGGTCATCAGGTTGACTAGTTTATTGTGATCATCTTGCTTTCCTTGGAGCCTTTGTGTGTTATATGTGGTAATTCCTCCAGTCATTGTCCAGAAGCCTCACAGCAAAGCTGTCTGTCAGACCAAGGGCAGGTCTCTTTTCATGGCTGTGGGTGTGTGTGTGCATACGGAAGATGGTAATCAGGGTTTTGATGGTGCCCAGTGCTGTCACCTTGGAAAGCCCTGGGCTGCTTGGCTTTCATTGGGAGAGGGAAGAGCCCTGAGCTGATAATGTGGTTCTTGTTCTTCAGATCCGGAACATGGTTGCAGTATTGGAAGTGATCTCCAGTCTGGAGAGATACCCCATCACCAAAGAGGCACTGGAGGTAAGAGCCCTGGCCCAACCTTAGGCAGAATGGGAGATAAGGGTAGCCCCCAGCCAGCTTCTTCCTGTGGCTTAGGCTCTTGGAGTCCTTCAGGGGACCCAGTGGGCAGTGTATCCAGGACATCAGTCTTCCCATAGAACTCTTCAAGAATGAAGGTTTCTGATTTCACTGCTAGGCTCCTTCCCATACCCTGCACACCTCATAGCATTTTTGAGATATAGCTTGAGCTGTGCTTTATTTAGGCAACTGGTTGGTGGCCCCGTCCTTTATTTGGGGATCAGGTCTTAGGCTGTGAAACATGCTCACCCAGACACCCTGTCAGAGCAGCTGTGTGGCCGTGAAGGCACAGACTCTGCAGGTCCCAGGAGTCAGTGGACCTGCTCCTGTGGAAGCCCCTGGGTTCCAAATCTAAGGATTCATGCTGCTACATAGTGCTGGACACACCCAAGCTGTATCCAAGAAGCTGGCAGTTTGGGGGCAGGTAGGGAAAAGGTAAACCAGGAAGGGTAAGCTTACTTACTGGCTTAGCTTCCTTGTCCTGCCGCTATGTTCTTATTCTCTAAGCATGTGTCACTCTTTTGGTTGTAGGAGACACGACTAGGGAAGCTCATCAATGATGTCCGCAAGAAAACTAAGAACGAGGAGCTGGCCAAGCGGGCCAAGAGGCTTCTGCGGAGCTGGCAGAAACTCATTGAACCCGTGCACCAGAATGAGGTGGCACTACGGGCACTGGCAGGAGCTGCAGGCTCTGCCAACGGGGGTGCACACAACTGCCGGCCAGAGGTGGGAGTGGCCAGCACACCCAAGAGCATCCATGACCTGAAGAATCGCAACGACATCCAGAGGCTCCCTGGGCAGCGACTAGACAGACTGGGTAGCCGTAAGCGCAGGGGGGACCAGCGTGATCTGGGCCACCCAGGGCCACCCTACAAAGTTTCCAAATCTAGTCCTGACCCACTAGTCCCCAATGCATCCCCTCTCCCCACTAATGGGATCAGTGGGAGCCCAGAGAGCTTACCCAGCCCTCTGGATGGTAGTGGGCACATGGGCTCTGATGGCAGCCGCCTGGAGCCCAGCGAGAACGAGAAGCACAGCACCAAGATCCCTGTGAACGCCGTGCGGCCGCGCCCCAGCTCCCCTGGCCTGGGCAAGCCCCCCGTGCCCTGCCTGCAGACCAAGACTGCGCAGTTGCAGCATTTGGACAGGGTGGATGAGCCGCTAGGCCCTCCCCATCCCAGGGGGGCCTCTCGCTGCTCTTTCAGCCCCCGGAACTCACGGCACGAAGGCTCCTTTGCCCGGCAGCGGAGCTCTTACACAACGAAAGGCCCCTTGTCCAGCCCCTCCTCACGCCCCCAACCACTGGACACCATACAGGTGCCATCCCCACTCCCACTGGCCCAGCCATCCACGCCCCCTGTGCGGCGGATGGAGCTGCAGTCCAGCGCTGAGAGCCCCGTACACTGGCCAGAGCAGCCCGAAGGCCACCCGCGGCTAACAGGGCCATCCTGCAGGGTTGGGTTGTCGCCAGACTCTTCCAAGGCGGACAGTGATGCTGCCTCCTCGGGTGGCTCGGACAGCAAAAAGAAAAAGAGGTACCGACCTCGAGACTACACGGTGAACTTAGATGGACAGGTGCCTGAGGCAGGCGTCAAACCTGTGCGGTTAAAAGAGCGGAAGCTCACCTTTGACCCCATGACGAGACAGATCAAACCTCTGACCCAGAAAGAGCCGGTGCGGGCTGACAGCCCCGTACCCACAGAGCAGCCACCTAGGACAGAACTGGACCAGCAGGAGGCCAAAGCCAGTCTCCAGAGTCCTTTTGAGCAGACGAACTGGAAGGAGCTGTCGCGCAACGAGATCATCCAGTCCTACTTGAGCCGCCAGAGCAGCTTGTTGTCATCGTCTGGTGCGCAGACCCCAGGCGCGCACCACTTTATGGCAGAGTACCTGAAGCAGGAGGAGAGCAGTCGGCGAGGAGCCCGCCAGCCTCATGTGCTGCTGCCACTGCCTATGCCCACTGACCTCCCCGGGCTCACTCGGGAGGTCACACAGGACGATCTGGACAGAATCCAGGCCCAACAGTGGCCAGGGGTGAACGGGTGTGAGGACACACAGGGTAATTGGTATGACTGGACGCAGTGCATATCGCTCGACCCACATGGCGACGATGGGCGCTTGAACATTCTGCCTTATGTCTGCTTGGACTGAGCACTTGGCCTGGTCATCAAGTGCATTCTCACCTTGCAGGGGCTAGGCTGGCCAGCCGGGAGGGCGGGCATGAGGCTCGCTCTCCACCCTCCTTTTGTGAAATGCTGCTACCAGTTTACTAACGATTACAAAGGAAGGGCCGCTCAGAGGGCAGACGGCAGAGGGAGTTCAGAACTCTATAGCAAGCCAGCTATAAAGCGTTAGTCCCCCCACCCCAGAAGAGGTGCGAAGTACCGAAGACGGGGACCTCAGTGGCAGGCAGGCACAGGAACCCTGTGGGCGAGGTTACCTTAACAGCAACAGACGCACATCTCATCTCTGCATCTCCTGCTCTTTGGCTCTGGTGTCTCTGAGGTTCAGGCCACTTCTCCGGCCTCTGTCAATCCAGTGTTTTCTTTCCTTCGTGTTGTGCGCTAGAAGCTTCTCTGCTGTGGTGAGCCCTGGCATTGGGCGGGTGGGCCAGCTTCACCCACACTGCACAGATGCCCACCCATCTGTATATGGTTTCAGTTCAACCCCAGTTCTTAAAGAAATGCTGCAGAAACTTCAGTTTTCTCATTTATTTCATCCTTTTTTCCACCTGACCACCAGCCAAATGACTTTTCCTTTCTTTTTTCCTCTTCATATCTCTAGAAAATGCCATCTTTCTAGAGCCCTCAACCCACAAAATTCCCGAGGGTGCTACTGGCGTGAGTTGCCCTGCTGGGCGAGGGGAATGCCGTCTGTTCGCTGGAAACACTCATAACCATTCCTTTAGATTCGTTTGCCTTATGGTTGTCATAAACGCGATTTGCAAAAACAAGGAGCCTTAGTGAATGTACAGTACCTAGACTTCTGCGTCGGCGCAGAAGGGAGCAACTTTGCTATTTGGTCCAGTAAGTGGACACCTTGTGATATAAATGTGGAAATAAAAAAAAAAAACATTTGCACAAACCCGTTTTTGAGTCATTTCTCATTTTATACTTGATCTTTTTCTGGAGCCCACAGCCACATCCAATGTTCCCAGTCTTGGTGGTATCCCATTTTAACTTGCTTCTGTGGCAGCAGGCAGGCCCCTCCTACCTGCCTTTCATTCATTTGGGGTCAACCACATCACCCACCCAGAGAAGCCCCCTTCTGCAGGCCGTGTAGCTGGTGACACCTTCTCTGCCCACCAGTACTTTGTGACATGGCAAGGCCCTGAGCAGCGCTACGGCTGAGTGCATTAGAACTATCTAGTTTTCTCCTCTCCCAGAAATCAATAAGCCATGATTAGGTTTCCAGGTTCGTTTTCTTTTCACTGAGATAGACATCTGTTTAATTTCATAGATGAGCAGACACAGTTACCCATAAAACAGCTGCATGGGGTCAAGTTCTAGAACATTGCGATTTTTAGGATCACAGCCAACCCATAATCACAGGGGGTTTTTTTTGTTTGGTTTTTGTTTTGTTTTGTTTTTGAGAGCCAGTACGGATTTACAAGGCTTGGTGCAGGATGGTACCACTCCCATTAAAGGCCCATTTGAGGAGGTGGAACCCA
This sequence comes from Microtus ochrogaster, assembly GCF_000317375.1. Taxonomy (NCBI): domain Eukaryota; kingdom Metazoa; phylum Chordata; class Mammalia; order Rodentia; family Cricetidae; genus Microtus; species Microtus ochrogaster. Next base: position 4,698,746 of record NC_022027.1, on the reverse strand, counting down.
GCTGTGTGGCCCTGGGCCTCTGGGCCAGTGTTCACTCGTGAGCGCATGTTCCTGTTGTGAGATGAGAAGGCCTTCACAAAGTTGCCAGGGCCAAATCCAATAGGAGATAAAAGCAACCAAAACCCAGTTGGTGACGAAAGGCTGTGTACCCAGCTGGAGGGCATTAGGGTACCTACAGAGGCTAGCGTCCTGTCACCGGCTTCTTGTCTCAGACCCGGGCTTTGAAACAAGCCCTTACTACTCGGATCCCAAGGCGCAGGGACTGCCACACCTATGTTGAGTATACAGCAAGCCCCAGGGGGGGTACACATGCGCTACCTCGGGAACAGGGATGAGCTACAAACACACCCCCGACACTCAGGCAGCCGAGTTGGGCTGCCATTTTCTAAACTGCTAATAAAGACACTGTAAAGGAGAAAGTCGAGGTCGGTGAGGTGACTAAGCAGATACACGGTTGCTGTGAAGGCAAAGAACAGGAGTTGGATCTCCTGAACCCACCTGGTGGAAGGAGACAACAGACTCAAGTCCTCCTCTGACCCCACCCTCTCACACATATGAATGAATACATTTTTAAGGGACCGGAACAACTCCCACAGCCACTTGAAAGCACACTATCTTCGGAATCGAGTTTTGTCGCTAGGATGACTGTGCTGAAGTCTTGTCCTGCTTCGGGGCTCTCGCCAGCAGCTTCAGCCCGGCCGGAGGGCTCTGCAGACAAGTGTCGCAGGAAGCGCCCCGCCCTGGGTTGTCAGGGGAGGGTGACACCTACCGCACAGATTCCGAGGATCGGCGTCCTCCGGATGCTCGGCTTCAGTCGGCTTCTTTTCTCCTGAAAGATCTTTTATTAATCCGGTTCGGGCCCTAGGCATCCCGCTTTCCCAGCCACAAGTGGGCGGGCCCGCGTCGCCCCGCCAGCCACGGGAGCGCGTCTTAGCGCTTCGCGCACGCGCGGCGCCCACGGCGCGCCTTCCGGAAACCTTCCAAGTCGGGTGGGGCCCTCGCCGGAGACGTGGTTGCGGGCGCGTCGGCGGGCGGGCGGTGATGACGCGACGGAGGCAGCCAATGGCGAGCGGCGATGACGCGCAGGCCCGGAGGCCAATGGTGATCGGCCCCTGCCGGCGCTCCCGCCCCCGACCCGCGTCG
>NC_022027.1:4688179-4697283 GCF_000317375.1 Microtus ochrogaster | reverse complement strand
CCCGCACCCGACGTCCGGCCCGCTACTGCCGCCGCGCTTCTACCCGCGCTACGTGCTGCCGCTCGCCTTCGGCAAGTACTTCGCGTCGGTGTCGGCGCACGTTAGCATCTGGAAGGTGCCGGTGTCCTACGCGCACACCGGTAGGTGCGGACGCGGGCCGGGGCGCACTGCCTGGGGCTTCGAAGTATGGGTACGAGTTCGCGGGCCGCCAGACTGAGACACCGCCAAGGCGCGGCCGAGTCTCAGGTTGGAAAAGGTCGGAGGAGTTAACCTCGCGAGTGAACTGACTCCAGCAATTGGGGTCGGTAGAAAGCCTTACAGAGAGAGAAGGTCGGCGTCGGGTGTACAGGCTGCAGGGACTGCCCGCTGAGTGCTTTTCCTCTCTTTGCAGTCAAGGCCACCATGCCCATCTGGGTGGTCCTCCTGTCTCGGATCATCATGAAGGAAAAACAGAGCACCAAGGTAACCCGGGCAGAAACCCTGGGCAGGGCGGGATTCCCGGTAACTGGCTAGGTTGATGACGTGGTTGGACCGTGGCAGTCCTCGAGCTTCCTGTCAAATAAGGAAGTCAAGGTGTCAGCCCCCTGGGCCTTCCCCAGTGTCCCACACTCATTTCAGACAGCAGGTGTGTGGGAAGGGGAGATGTCCTCTTATTTATTGTCCCCAAGTGCCACGTCCCTCTGGGGTCCCTTCTTCCTGTTTTGATTCCCTCTGCTGGTTTGTTGATTGATGATGCCTATTGGGTCCCGTTTTGGCAAGTCACCAAGAAACAAACTAAGTTGAGACAGGTTTTCCTTCTCTTCTTTTTAAACATTTATCTGTGTGTGTATGCTGTGCCTCAGTTTGTCTGCGAAGCTTGGAAGACAGGAGTCCATCTCATCTTTCCATACAAGTTACCAGGCTTGGCGGAAAGGGCCCTTCCTTACCTGTTGAGCTATCGTGAAAGAATGGTCGGTGCTGGACAGCTGGATCTGATGTGAGATGCCAGGCCAGAGGAGTTTGATGGTGGCAGAATCCAGCCAGTTCTTAGAAATTAAAACTTTGAGGAGCCTAACATGGTATGATGGGTCTGTCATGCCAGTACTCAGGATGCTGAGGCAGGAGGATGGAGAAGTCTAGGATAGCCTAGGCTACAGAGCTCAACTTTGTCTCAAAAAGTCTCGGAGCTGGTCATGGTGGTGCACACCTTTAATACCAGAGCTAGGAAGGCAGAGGCAGGTGGATCTCTGTAAGTTTGAAGCCAGCCTGGTCTACATAGTGAGTTCCAGGACTCTGCAGAGACCCTGTCTCCAAGAAAAAGAACAAGAGAGAGAGAGAGAGAAAGGTTGTATAGCTCAGCATGGAGCCTTTACTGAGACCTCACAGGACAGGGTTTTGCCGCTTTTTTAAACCAAGGTTGTGATGATCTGGATGTGGGCCACACAGAGCACCCAGGGCTCAGGACTGCCTGGAAGATGCCAGTGTCCCAGCTGGAAGCCATCTCACCCTGTTCTACAAATGTTCATTTTCTATATATGTCCTATAATTGGTTTAGCTCAGAATGGCTTCCCCCTGAATCACTGTGTAAAAACTGGGCCACCTCTGACTGAGTTTTGTCCTCAGGCCCATGTTCATCCTGGCCAGCCCTGTCTGTACTCTGCAGTCTCCATTCACGGTGATGTCAAGTGGGGCTGGCCTCCTGGAGTGAGTTGCTGGGGAGGCAGCCAGGTGTGTCACCTGATAACACACCTTGTGTTTATCAGTTTTCCTTGTCACTGAGAACGTTGTACAAGTGCAGGTCCTGGAGACTGGCCCTCTTGGGCAGAGACCTGCCCTACAAGGCAGATAACTCAGACCTCTGAATTCCTGTTCTCAAGGGAAGACGTGGGATGCTGACAGGGCGAGTGGACCATGGCCAGGAGTGCAGGGGCAGGCTTCCAAGTCTCAGTGGTCACTTGCCTTGAGGACAGAACCCTCTGCTGCTAAAATCCTGGCCTGTCTTGCTTTGTTTTTACACATTTTGTGGAGACGTGAGTCCACATGGAGATTAGGGGACAGCTTGAAGGAGTTGGTTCTTTACCCACAAGGAGTTCTGGAGTTTTATGTACTGAGCCCACTAATTGGGCCTGTATTCAGTTTTTGATACAAAATCTCTGACTGGAAATCCACCTGGCTTCCTACCTTGCTGGATTTTGTTTGTTCTTAGAAACGGGATTTGAAAGTAGCCCGAGCTAGCCTCCTTTTTTCCCCATTTATTTATGTATTTGCCTGTCTGTGTGGAGGTCAGATGGTAGCTTTTGGGCGAGTCAGTTCTTCCACCGTGTGGATCCTGGGCATCAAGCTCAGGTGTCAGGCGTGGCAGCAAGTGCCTTTCTCTTCAGCCATCTCACCAAACCCAGCCCCAGACTCTTGGTGATCCTCCTGCCTCAGCTTCCTGGGTGCCAGGATGCTGGGGATAAAGATGGGGTCCTCCAGGTGAGGAATAGGCCACCTGAGGTTTCCTGTAGTTCTGAGTGGTGGCTAGCTGAGCTCCTCTGCCCCCCTGCAGGTGTACCTGTCACTGGTCCCTATCATCAGTGGAGTCCTGCTGGCCACTGTTACAGAGCTGTCTTTCGACGTGTGGGGGCTGGTCAGTGCCCTGGCAGCCACGCTCTGCTTCTCCCTTCAGAACATCTTCTCCAAAAAGGTGTGTGCTCCCGCTATGCTGCTTGCCTACAGGGGCCAGAGCAGACGGCCGGGCAGACCCTCCTGTGCCTTCTGTCTGCCTGAGTCTCTGTTCCTTCTTTTGTTTTGAGAGCCGGCCCTAACCTAACCCACTCTGCTGATCTCTTGTGTTCCTTTTTCTTTACAAGTCTTCTTGTTACACTTTGTTTACATACTTAGTGTGTGTGTGCAAGGGCACTGCCATGGCCTGACAGTGGAGGGCAGAAAACAACTTGCAGAAGTCAGTTCTTCCTCCATGTGGGACCTGGGCATTGAACTCAAGTCCTCAGGCTTGGTGACAAGCCTTTACCCATTGATCCATCTTGCCAGCCCTTCCACATTATTTCCCACTAAACCTGCCACCACCCCCCATTTTGTCCCATGAGCCCCTGGGATCTGCCTGCAGTCCCCACCACCAAGTGCTTGATTTGCACACACTTAACACTATAGCCCACTTCTATGTGGGTGCTAGGGATCTGAGCTCAAGTCCTCATGCCTGAGCCATCTCCCCAGCCCTCCTTTACTTTCTAGGAATGTGTATGCTGAGCATGCCTCTGAGGTGTGGTCACTTACCCCATCTTGTCTGGCTGCTCAGTGGTTACTGTGTGGTATCACCCTGCTGCAAAGCTCAGCCATGGCTGCGGCTCAGGGCTGCTGGGTGCTACCTGCAGCACAGAGGGTCTCCTTGTTAGGAATGTGGCTTATTTCCAACCTGTTGTAAGAAATACATCTGTGAACCTCTGCAGAACATGCTGCTGGGTGCTTGGGTTAGGGCATCCCCCTGCTGTAGACCATGGTCTGCAGTAGGATCTGTTTTTGGCTTTTGCCTGGCACTGCCTGGTGGGACTCAATAGGCTAAACCAACCTGCACTCAACTCAGAGGGATATCAGCCAGGCATGATGGTACCCACCTGTCACAACCATGTGTGAAATGAAGTCAGGATCTCCATGAGTGTGGCCAGCCTAGGCTACAGAGAAAGACAACAGATGCAAATAAAAAAATAGCGGGGGAGGGGGGGCTTCAGAGTACCTGGCTCACCGCACCCTCCCCAGCCTGTGTACTGCTGGGTCAATTCTGTTCTTCTGTCGGCCCTCGCCTATAGGACAGCACTTTGTCCAGGCATGGCTGTGTTCCTTCCTAAGCAAGCAAGCCCGTCTGATACCCAGTCTTGGATATCAGATTCCAGTCTCACTGGGGGCCGGAAACCCAGGCCTTGTTGTTGGTCAGGTGTCAGCGACTCTAATGAGGTGCTCTCCCCTCAGGTGTTGAGGGACTCCAGGATCCACCACCTGCGACTGCTCAACATCCTGGGCTGCCACGCCGTGTTCTTCATGATCCCCACATGGGTTCTCGTGGACCTCTCCACTTTCCTGGTCAGCAGCGACCTGGTGAGTTGATCTGCTGGGAACGTGTGTGTCTTCACTAGCGTGTGCTGAGCATGTGCTGCTTTGGGCACTGCAGCCGTGTGTTCCTCCTGGACACTCTTGAGTGTCTGTCTGGGCTGCTCTGTCTTCTGTCCCTGTAGTAATACCTGAGGCAGGCTAGTTTATAAGAACATAGGAATCTTTAGATCTCAGGTCTGGATACTGAATGTCCAGCATGGAGTATGTTCTTCCGAGGGCTCCTGCCATGTCCTGTGACACTGCATGAGAGTGACAAGAGTATGTGTGGGAGGGAGAAACCAATCTCAAACCAAGAGCCTGAGGACCAGGCTGACAGAGCCCCTGAGATAGTGGCTCAGGGTTTCTGGGTTTCTGTCGGCGTGCTTGGCCCTGATGCGTGGGACCTGTGCTGAGCACAGCGGTGTCACGCTCTGACACTGCTGGAGTGCGTCCAGAAGGGATTCACACTTGTATTTTCAGTATTTAAGTCTCCTTAATTCAAAAACCTAAGTCCAAATGGACTAAAACCCAAACTCTGTGAGCAGCTGTAGGAACTAGAGTCCTGGGAAGGAGAGGCTGGCCCCATTGCTGTCTTACACACAGCCACGGCACGCTGGAGACGTCGCTCTGGAGTGCATACACTTACCTGTGTACACACACATGCTCTTTCTAGTGGGGCACTGGTCACAGTCTAGAGCTGACCAATGGGGAAGTATTGGTCCCCGCCAAAAGCTGCTAGAAAGCGGAGGCTCCACCTGGTAGGCGGAAGTGAGGAACTGGGAAATAGCCTTGCGGTGAGGGGGACTCTTTCTTCTCCTCTGCCTTTACTTCCTTAATGAAGTCATTCCTGCTACAAAAAGCCAACAGGTTCTGAGCTGCATGTCAGGACTGTGCCTCGGGGCTGGCTATGGCCAGGACAGCACTTGCCCTTGACTCCTCAAGGCCTAGGCTCCACTCAACACGACACACAAAACAAGGGACACTTACCTTCTCGTCCCAGCACACAGGAAGCAGAGACAGGAGGATCAGAATTCAGTCATCCTTGGCTACATAGCAAGTTTGAGGACAATCTGGGCTACATGAGACCCTGTCTAAAAAGAAAAGGAAATCCTGGGCAGCAGCTAGTGGGACCTGTGAGCACTGCCCCACACAGCGTCCCGGAGACTGGGTGGACTTGTGGGCCAGGCCACTGTTGGACAAGTGAACACTAAGCACAGAGCTTCGGAAGAGGCTTTGACCATGGTTGCCATGGGCTGCTGGAGTTTGAAGCCCAGTAGCCTTCTGTACAAGACTCCAGGAAGGGCCAATGTCTTCTGCTGTGTTGTCCTGGGCATACTCCATCCTTAGGAAGCACATGATGGAGGGAGTAAGCCAAGTCCTACAAACCGTCCACTGACTTGCCCCGTGGCACACATTGTCCACATACGTACACCATGATGTTTTAAAATACTCGAGTGGTGTCTCCCCAGTACTTGGGCACGTATGTGGGAGGGCCAAGACCTTAAGTCATCCACAGCTACATAGGCCAGCCTGGGCTACATGAGACTGTAATTCCCTATCTGGAGAAAGAGACCTTCTGGACCCTCTGCGCTGAACCATCTTTCCTGGATGAGCATAGCTCCTACCCCTCATGGCAAAAGCCTCTTCACACCAAGTGGAACCCATCACAGCCAGCCACAGCTGGACAGTGGGGATCAGCAGATGTGGGAGCACAGCCCCAGTGATACACCCTCATCCCAGCTCCTGCATCCCAGCTCAGAGAGCATCTGCTTAGAGGGACCGGGAAGATCCTCAGAGCCAGAATCCCAGGAAGTCCACTGTGAAGCAGTCTCCCTAGGAACGGCTGCCTAAACAAGACAGGGACAATATCAGCGGACTTGCCAATCTGGGAGGGAGAAAATCTCACAGGGTCCACCCCATACAAAGAACTACAGGCCGTTAACGACTGCTGGGAGAGGGAGAGTTAGCCTTTCCCAGGAGGAGGACCCTGGCTGTCCAGTGCAGGGTGGTCAGCTCTGAAGCCATACACACAGACAATGAAAACAGGCTCAACAGGTTGTGTGTATACATGTGTGTTCACACATGCACGTGTGTGACAATAAAGAAAAAGGCTGTTAACTCGGGGTGCCTGCAAGGGGCTGGCAGGAGGAAAGGGATAGGAGAAGTGATGCAATTTTATTTCAGTTAAAAAACATTTTTAAGAAGGAAAAAAGAACTCGAATGGAAATCTTAGAATGGGAGCACAGCGCCTCTGAGACGCCCGTGCCGTGGCGACACCAGTGGGTCAGCAGAGATTGGCCCGTGCGCTATAGGGCAGTGCCTGTGATCCCATCCTCAGCCATGATGTAGAAGATTGCCAGAGAATGAGGGCAGCCTGGGCTACATGGCGAGTTACCGCGAGCTGGAAACAACCTACAACTGAGGAATAGCTGGTATAGCCATGAAATGGAATATTACCTAGCAGTGAAAAATATCCTCTTGTTTCTCACAGCCCAGACTAGTGTCAGGCTGAATGGAAAATGCCTGGCTCTGTGTTCTGTGATTTTTTTTTTTAAATTTATTTATTATGTATACAATATTCTGTCTGTGTGCATGTCTGCAGGCCAGAAGAGGGCATCAGACCTCATTACAGATGGTTGTGAGCCACCATGTGGTTGCCAGGAATTGAACTCAGGACCTTTGGAAGAGCAGGCAATGCTCTTAACCACTGAGCCATCTCTCCAGCCCTCTGTGATTGTTTATTGAAACAGTATGCTAGGGACAAACTCCATTGCAGTTGCCCGGTTTAAGGAGAGGGTGGATGCTGAGGAGTCGGGAGGGCATTTTTTGTCAGGGAGCCATCGGGGCCCCAGTTGTGGCTCACTGTACATCCTCCCTGGGCTGGCCACTCAGTTCCCCAAACACATAAATCTGTGAAGCTGCCATGTCTAGGCCTCCTGGGAGCAGAGCAGCACCCCTGAGTGACCCCAGCGAACTCTTACCCAGCCAGGGCCTTGGGGCTTTTGACTTGGGTGCAGCAATTCCCATCCCCCAAAAAGCTTATTACGGAAACAGGAAGTGCATCCAGTTTCAACTCCTTGCAATTTTTCTTCTCTTCCTTTAGGAAGTGTGAGTGTGTGTGTGTGTGCATATATTTGTGTGAATGTGTACAGTGCGTGTGTACTAGCTCAGCCTCCTGCACCTTCCTCAGTAGCTCCCCCTTGTCTTGCTGATGTAGGATCTCATTGACTGGCTGGCAAGCCTCAGGATCCGCCGTTTCTGTCCCCAAGCTTCCTGCCTCTAGCAGTGTGCTCTGTCTCTGTATATGTGCAGCTGCATGGTTTCTCTTGTGTTTTGTTTTGTTTGTTTTTCACATGGGTGCTGGGGTCTTAACTCAGACATTTTTCTGACTTAGCTGTCTGTCTTCCCAGCCCACCGTTGGTGTTTTTGAGACAGGATCTAGGTCCTGTATTATGTGGCCTAGGGTGACTTCAAACTCCTGATCTTCCTGTCTCTAGCTCCTGAGTGCTGGAGTAGAAAGTGTGCCCACCATGCCTGGATTGGAAGCTCAGTATGATTCGGTTGACTCTGTGGGTTACTCTTGTGGGTCTTCCTTCCCCTGGTGTCTCCCTGGCATGCCTGCTAACCACCATGTTCAGAGAGGGTCCGGCTGGGACTTGTGGCCGCCACAGGATGGCTGGAAACTGACAGCAGGGCAGGAAGGTGGGTGTGAGGGCCGTCTGAGGAAGCTGATGCCCAGGACTGTCCCGTGTCCTAGCTGGGCTGCTGCATTCTCCTGGCACCTGTCTGAGAATGGGTGGTGGGCTCAGGGGCTCTGTGTCCCTCTCTCTGGAAGGTAACAGTAGTTGATAATGTCACCCATCTCCTCGGGTCCTTCTGGTTTGATACTTTCACTTCCATTTGGTTTGGGGTTTGGGTGCTGGAATGCATGACGTCATTCGTGCTCAGCACATGCCCCACCACCCTGCTGTGTCTGTGCTCCAACTGCAGAGAATGCTTTGGAGGGGAGAGCTATGCGATGGCTGGGTGGGGAGACTGCTTGCTGTGTACCAGGAGGCAGGGGAGATCCCTGTAGTAAGCTGCACCCTGCCACACACACACACACAATTTTGGTGGCCTTTTGAAGAAAAATTATTAGATGTTATGTGTATGGGTGTTTTGTCTGCATGTATGTCCATGTACAACATGTGTGCCTGGTGCCTTCAGAGGTAAAAAAGAGGGCATGTGATCCCCTGGACTGGTATTACAGACAATTGTGATCCTCTATGTGGGTGCTGGGAATCTAATCGGAAAAGTACTCTTAACTGACGAACCATCTCTGCAATCCTTTGGTGGCTGTTTTTGCATCTCTGACAAGATACCCTCAACCACTGCACCATGCAGTGGAGTGGTCAGGAGGGTCAGAGGTCATGTTTAAACTGGTAAAATGGCTCAGTGGTACAGTAAAGGCATTTGTTACCAAACCTGTCACCCACCAGTTTGAGGCCAACCTGGGCTACATAAGATTCTGTTTCAAAAAAAAAATCTAACCACCTGCTGCACATGGTGACAGTCTGCCTAAATACATATGTGCTCCTCCCCTATTGATGCTTCCTACCTGTCTCCATAGGCCTATGTGTCTCAGTGGCCCTGGACACTGCTGCTCTTGGCAGTCAGTGGATTCTGCAACTTTGCACAGAATGTCATCGCCTTTAGTATCCTCAACCTCATCAGCCCACTCAGCTACTCAGTGGCCAACGTCACCAAGAGGATCATGGTCATCACTGTGTCCCTCATCATGCTACGCAATCCAGTGACCAGCACCAATGTGCTAGGCATGATGACTGCCATCCTGGGGGTCTTTCTGTACAACAAGGTGAGCATTAGGGGCCACTGTCCGCCAGCCAGGCACAGCCTAGGGGAAGGACAAGAAGGAGCCAAGGAGGGTTATTCTGGCTCTGGATTCCAAAGGTGCCTTACAAGGTGGGTGGGGTTTGTGTGCTGCATAAAACATACCCTCCTGCCGGGCGATGGTGGCGCACACCTTTAATCCCAGCACT
>NC_022027.1:4656538-4688079 GCF_000317375.1 Microtus ochrogaster | reverse complement strand
TACAGAGCTAGTTCCAGGACAGGCTCCAAAGCCACAGAGAAACCCTGTCTCGGAAAACAAAAAAAACAAAAAACAAAAAACATACCCTCCTGCATCTGTCCTGAGCTCTGTCACAGGTGCACAAGATCTGAAGCTTCCTTGTGTCTTACTGTTTGTTTTGGAGCAGAGGCTTGTGTAGCCCAGAAAGGCCTTGAGCTTCTGACCCCCAACACACACACACCTCCCAAGGGAGTGGAAAGACAGGTGTCTGTTCCATCTGGTTTATGCAGCGCTGGGGTGGAGCCCAAGTCTTTGTGCATGCTAGACAAGCGTTCTACCACAGAAGCATCCCTTGTCCTTGGTTTTGGGGTTACCTCTTTGTTGGTGGTGGTATTTTGTTTTGTTTCAGTTTGATTTTTTTTTTTTTTTAAGGGTCTCATGATGCCCAGGCTGGCCTCAAGCTCACTGTGTAGCCTAGACTGGCCTGATACCCTTGCCCTCCTGCCTCTACCTCCTTAGTGCTGGGGTGACACTCCCCCACCCACCCAAAGTTCCCTTGTGCCTCATTACTCTCTCTTCACACAGACCAAGTATGACGCGAACCAGCAGGCTCGGCGCCACCTCCTCCCTGTCTCTACGTCAGACCTGAGCAGCAGAGAGCATCTGCGGAGCCCAATAGAGAAGCCCCACAATGGTGCACTGTTTCCTCAGCAGGGTGACTTCCAGTATCGCAACATTCTCCTCACAGACCATTTTCAGTACGGCCGCCAGAGCCACCCAAACTCCTATACCCTCAGCCGCCATGACGTGTAGGTGTCATCAGGCCAAGCTTCCTGCACCACCTATGTAAGCCCAGCAGCCTGGCTGAGCACGTAGCAGGCCAGCAGGGGAGCCCTAGAGCCTGATGGGCTGTGGGACATGAGCACAACATGGATGGCCACAGGCTCTGATCCTGGTTCACTCTTCTGCTCAGAAGCCATGCTCTGCTTTGGTGCACGGAGGTGCCCCCAGTACATGGCAGAGGTCTGATCTGAACTTCTGGTGACAACAGGGACCCACTCTGCAGAACTGGCATTGCTGTGCCTGCAGTCCTGGAAGCTAGCAGGAGGTGGCATCTGGGGCTTCAAGGAGAGGACAGCGGGGCTGTAGTCCAGAGGTATGGAGAGCTGACACAGGTGCCATTATGTGTCCTCAGCAGCAGTGCTCCAGGATGCTCCACAGCAGTAAGCCACTTGCACTTTAGTGCTGCTGACGTGGGTGCCTACAGTGACCATCGGTTCATCAGTGATTGGTGTGGCCTTCCTCTGCCTGTGAATGTCAGAGCAGGACACAGCCCTCCACTCCCGGTCTGAGTGGCCCTTGGACTCCAAAAAGGGTGGCCAGTGTTAACCTTGGTTGCACCCACACCCTTCTGATGTTACAGAAGGCAGGATGATGGTGATGGCAATTTCCCCAGAACCTCAAGTTTCCCTGGAGAAGCTTTGTAGCCTAGGTCCCGGCAGGCACTGCACCAGGCTCGCCAGTGGGTGGAAACCATCTTGATTCATTTCAAAATGTGGGATGTTTGTTACTGGAGCAGTCCCTTGGAGCTCAGTGGTAGCAAGGTAATGCTGAAACATCTTGAAGCTGCAGCCAGAGTAGCAGAAGATGAAATCTACACTCCAAATATAGTGTCGCTTGTCAGTGAGGAAATGTCCAGCGGATGGGACAGCCGGCCGGTCATAAGTTTTTAGTTAAGAGTCACTTGAGGCTGGAATGGCGAAGTGCCTACTCCGCATGCATGTGTTGGTGGCTTCGTTCTCGAGCATCACAGAAAGCAACATAGTTGTGCGGGCCTACCTTTCCAGCGCTTGGAAGCAAGGTCAGGGTCCTCACCTACATAGTGAGTTCCAGATCAGCCTGGACCACATGAGAGCCTATCTCAAGAAAAAGATCGGTTTTAGGGACCTGGCCTGCTGGAATACATCCAGGGGTTGAGCCAGGAGGATGGACATGAGTTTGAAGCCAATCTGGGCTACATAATGAGACTGTCTCAAAAACAAAATGTTTGGGACTCATCCTGGTGACCTACTCCTGTGGTCCTAGCTGCTCAGGAAGCCAGGGCAGGAGGGTTTCCCAAGCCTGTGAATTCAAGGCCAGTGTGGCAATGCAAGGAGAACCTTTTGGTTCACAGAAATATGGGTTCTGGTTGGGGCACAGCAGGCCAATGGTGGTACCCAAGGATTGTGACATGTTTTCTTTGGCAATCAAGGCACTAATTTTGGGTTTTTTTGTTTGTTTTTGTTGTTATTGTTTTTGAGACAGGGTTTCATAATATAGATCATACTGACCTCGAACTCAGAGATCTCTGTCCCTGCCTCTTGAGTGCTGGAATTAAAAGCATGTGCCACGACGCTCACCTGGAGACATCCCCACTAAGGCTCCCGGACTGATCTTCAACTCTTAGCTTTCTTCTTAGAGTCCTTCATGCCTCTGTCTCCATCTCTAAGACTTAGCTGACAAGTGTGTCATGGCGCCCCAGTCCTTAACTCCTGGTTTGTTGGGTACTTGTGCTTTTGATTAATTAGAGGGTTTTTTTTTTTTTTTTTTTTTTTTTTTGGTTTTGTTTTTTTTTTTTTTGAGACAGGGTTTCTTTGTAGCTTTGGAGCCTGTCCTTGAACTCACAGAGATCCGCCTGTCTCTGCCTCCAGAGTGCTGGGATTAAAGAAGCTCTCCACCACCGCCCCGTCCAGATTAATTGGGGTTTTATGTCTGAGGTTAGTTCATTCACAATGCCAGCCTCAGGGCAGTCCCATCTGCCTTGCTTGCTGGATTGCAGATGTTCAGAGTCCATCACCACAGTGGGAAGGGCACCTTGATAAGGTGGTCTGGTGGGTTTTCTCCCTGGGGAAGACACTGAGACCTGGCACTACAAAAGTCTCTGACGCTGTGTTGAACTCAGAATGAATTAAGTCTTTTTGGATTTCCATGATGTTTCTGTAATATGTGTATTAATGCATTTTCCTTTTCCAGTGTGAGGTTTGCCAAGGAGGGAAAGGCCATCTCACTTTTCTTACAGTTTATAAATTAATAAATGGGATATTTAATTCTGTTCATAGGCTCTCAGTGAGTAAGAACACTAGAATGGATGCGATAATCAGGTAGACCAGGTGGCTGCGGCTCAGTGGATCCATCCTCAGCATCACATAAACTGATGGTGGTTCATACCTGTTACCCCACACTCAGGAGGCGGAGGCAGTTAAGAGCAGGAGTCCATGGTCGTCTCTGGTAACCTTGGCCCATTCGGTGTCACATTAGCCCCCAGTCTTACTCGCCCATCATGCTCACCTCTCTTCTGGGATTCATGTTAGAGAAATTTTGTTGCTCTTTCCATATACCCTTTAAATGGCCAAAACACTTATCCTGGCCCACCCGACTCCTTCATTTTGCAGAAGGGAAAACGGGCTTAGAATGGTTTCGAATGTCTGTTCACTATAGAATACTCAAGTGGAGCTTCTTGTAGTTGTTTATTTCTGTGAGATGGTGGCTGCCTGTGTGGCTCAGGCTGACCACAGGATAGAGGGCAGTCCTCGGTCCTCAGTCTCGGTGCTAAGTTGACGCAGGACTGCCACACCCTGCACCTTATTTTACACCGTTTATTCTAGGGAAGGGGATGAGCTGAATCTATTGAGGCAGGGAAGTACTTGAGGCTCAATTTCCCTGTGTGTTGGAAGGACTCCGGGCTCCCAAACCTCTGGGTCTGAAATGCAAAACTGTCATGTTCTTGTTTTCCGTTGTCGTCATCCTGAGGCTCCAGTGTCATAGACTGTTCTGTGGATTGCTATTCACCAAAAATAAACGATGGTCTCCAGGGGCTTGAGATTGGATCTGGTTTGTCAGGGAAGGTTTCCTTGCGCTCCCAGAAGCATAAGATGGCAAGGAGACTGAAAATCCAGGGTAGGGAAATGGCTTGTGCAGCCCTTGCATCGCAGGGATGGAAACCAGAATTGGGACTTGTGCCCCACTTGCCATCATAGTGCAAGGGAAATGGAGCCAGGATCATCGGAGCAAGCTGACTGTTGACCAGCTCCAGGTTCAGCGGGGGGCTCTGGCTTCTGTGTGAGTAGAGGGCCACAATTTCTGGGACCCACATGGTAGGAGAGAACCGATTCCTGCAAGTTGTCCTCTAACCACATATATACTGTGGCATGCACACACACAAATACTCTGAATAAATAAATACTTTAAAACTTTGAATGTGTGTAGAACAGTTAGGGGAGACACCTAATAGCAATTTCCAGTTTTTGCAAGTAAAAGCATATGTTTTCTCCTGTATATATACATGGTCACCTACGTGCAAACAAATACCGTGTACACAAACCACATATGTATGCAAGGCATTTCCTTAGATAGCCTTATGTTTTGAGACAGGGCCTCACTCTGCAGCCCAGGCTGACCTCGGATTCATGATCCTTTTCCTCAGCCCCAGGGTTAGTTGCTGCTGTGTACTTGGCACCAGGGCCAGCAAGCCCCACGGCTCCTCCTGCCTCTACCTCCCAGCACTCCTGGCTTTTTTATGTGGGGGCTGACAGTTTGAACTTGGGTCCTCATGCCTTTGTAGCAAGCACTGGCTGCTCCCTGAGTTTGATTCCCAACATCTACATGGTGGCTCACAACCTTCTAACTCCAGTTCCATGTGACCTTTTGGGCTCTGGGCACTGCACACATGGGGTATACAGACATATGCAGGCAAACACCCATACACATAAAATCTTTAAAAATACAGGATCAGGGGGCTGGAGAGATGGCTAAGAGGTTAAGAACACTGGCTGTTCTTCCAGAGGATCTGGGTTCATTTCCCAACACCCACATGGCTGCTTACACCTGTCTGTAATTCCAGTTCCCAGGGATCTGATATGATACCTTAACACCAATTCACATAAAAAATACAGGATCAGCGGGGCGGTGGTGGCGCATGCCTTTAATCCCAGTACTTGGGAGGTAGAGACAGGCAGATCTCTGTGAGTTCAAGGCCAGCCTGGTCTACCAAGGGAGTTCCAGGACAAGCTCCAAAGCTACAGAGAAACCCTGTCTCGAAAAACCAAAAAAAATTACAGGATCAGGCGCTAGTGGTGCCCACCTTTAATCTCAACACTCAGGAGGCACAAGCAAGTAGTAGATCTCTGAATTTGAGGCTAGCCTGGTCTACACAGCACGTTACAGGACAGAGCTACACAGAGAGACCCTGTCTTGAAAACCAAATAAATAAAAGAATGAGGTAGACCCTTACACATAGTAGTTTTCAAACTGTCAGAAAGCTTAGGGTCACCCTTGATTAATTACACAGACAGGCCAGCAGGAGCTTCATGAGACCCTGAAGCTTAAAAACTCATGGTGAGAATATTGTTTTGTGTTCATTGTTTCCTTTGGAAAGTAATATGCTGAAGATACTGTGTTACTAAATATTCTTACCAAGAGAGAGAGAGATGCTATCGATCACCTCTTGGGCTGCTGGCTCTATAGAGTCCAGCATCCTTGGTGTATACTGGCTGTAGCCAGTGTTCAAGCTGAGGGTGGTTGTTGTACCAGAGTGTGTGGTTTTAGTTTCCTGACCTAATCTGTTTCTTGTGCTATAACAGATGATCTAACACCAGGTGGTTGATAAATCATGGTTTGGCTCACGGTACTGGTGCTAGGGCGTCCCAGAGTGTAGTTCTATGCTCATAACCTGGTGAGGGCCTTCCTGCCACACATGATGGCAGTGACCTCCCCACAGGTCTCTCTCTTCCTAGGCTTCCCTGAGATTTGCAGCAGTCCTCCCGCTTCAGGTGCTGTTTGCCATGCTTGACTCTCGCTCTTGTGTGTGAGGCATCTGGACTCTTGCCTCCACCCTCAAGTGTTGAGCGTACTGTCCCGTAGAGCATTCACACGCACACGCACGCACGCACCTGAAAGCTGCTGGTTCAGCCAGGCAATCATCCCATCACCGAGGAAGCTGAAGCAGGACTCCTACAAGTTTGAAGAAGACTAGGTTACATCTGTCTAGGTAGCAATATTTAAAAATAAGCCATCACATCAAAGGTGGGAGAACCAACACCTATGACCTCACCATTAGGAACCCCTAATGTTTCCACCCACAACTACTACAAGACTCAAATATGCAGATGGGATGTTTCCAACCATGAAATTTGGGGTGACCTGTTTAAACCATAGCTGGGTGGTGGGCCTCCTCTCACTGAGGGACGACTATTTTGTTTGAAAGAAATGCTGGGACCCAGCTTTCTTGATTCTCCTCAGTTCAGGGAATGGTGCAGTCACAGTGGGCACATTTTCCCAGCCAGTTATCCTCATCAAGATCATCCCCATAGGCTCACCCAGAGGTCCCTGGGCCTTTCATTCTAGATTGTACTAAGTGTACGGTTGGCATTTCACAGGCACTCATGGCTACCAGACTACTACATCTGTTTACTCAAGATAGGATCTCATAGTGTCCAGGCTAGCTTTGAACTCTTGGTAATCCTCCAGGCTCCTTACAGCACATCCCAGGGCAATAGTGGATCAGATCACACTGTAAGAAGTACAATCTGCTGGGTTGTTGGCACAGTAATACCCCAGGGAACAGGTGAGCTTCAAGGCTTGGCAGGATAGGGACACGTGCTCACTCATCCAGCAGATCAACTGTATTCCCTCAGAGGCTGCCAGGAGCAATGACTGGGGAACAAGGGGTGGAGCTAGTTACCTCTCCATTGGGCTGTGTGATAGCTTTTGTGTGTGCACCCACAAACACATGAAGAGGGCAGAGGATGTCAGGTGTCCTGCTTTATTTCATTCTCCATGTTGTTCTTTTGAGACAGGATCTCTCATTGAACCTGGAGCAAGGCTGGAGGCCAAAGAACCCAGCATCCTCCTGCCTGACCCCACAACAGAGGTAACAGGCACATGAGTATGGCCATTCCTGGCTTGATGAGGTTGTGAGTGAAACCAAATTCAGGTCCTCACAGCACTCTTAACCGCTCAACACTTCCCATTTTCTAACCATTTATTTAATATATGTGGGGGGTACACATGCCATGGTCACATGTGGAGGTCAGGGGGCTACTTATAGGAGTCAGCTCTTCAACTTAGGTCACCAGGCTTGGCAACAAGTACCTTTACCCATTGGACAGGTCTCATGAAGCTTAGGCTAGCTTTGACCTCCCTATGTAGTTGGTCTTGAACTCCTGACTCTGATTCCTGTTTGTTGGGCATTGAACTGAAACCACACCCTATGGCTTTAGGACAATTATGTGGCCGTCTGTTGAAATACTGGGGGTGGGACTCTGGGCCTCACATAGGCTAGGCAAGCACGGGTCTCTGTGTTGCTTGACCGTTTTGGTTTCCCCCATATTTTGCAGCGTTCTGTGAGCAGTCAGGGTAGCTGCCATGGTGAGGGGACCAAAAGTGTTGCAAAGTTTTGTTCTTGGCTTGGTGGATAGGGAGTCATTCAGGTTCCCAAAGAGGTTCATTAGGAGGCAGAGTCATTGCCTAAGAAGGGCAAAGCCCAGCTGAGTAGCAAGGAGGCAGGTCTCCCTTGGCAGAACCTAGTTGCCTAGAGTTATTAGGTGGTGAAGGACAATGGGTTGGGACCAAGTGTGATGGTGCATGCCTTTAACCCCAGTGTGGGGAGGCAGAGGCCCTGTGCAGGGGTGGCAGTGGGTAGGTGGAGCAGGCTGGTGAGATGGCTCAGTGGGTAAAAGCACTTGGCAAACCTGACGACCTGAGTTCAATTCCTGGGGACACTGGAATGGCAGTTAAGAGTTGTCCTCTCCCCTCCACACCTGGGGAAGGTACACTTTCCCCCAATAAAACATATTAAGCTTTTAAAATATTTACTTTCTTACATTCCACTGGTCTTCCCATTGCTTTCTTTTCCCCCCTTGATTGTTCAAGGCAGGGTTTGTTTGTGTCTGGCTGTCCTGGAACTCGCTCTGTAGATCATGCTGGCCTCCAACTCAAAGATCTACCTGCCTCTGGTGGGATTAAAGGCATCCACCACCACAGCCCAGCTATATTGTTTTGTTTTTGTTGTCTTGTTTGTTTGAGATAGGGTTTCTCTGTGTAACAGTCCAGGCTGTCCTGGAACTGGTACTTGTTTTGTAGACCAAGCTGGCCTCAAACTCACAGGGATCTGCCTATCTCTGCCTTCTGAGTGCTAGGATTAAAGGTGTGTGCCATCACCGCCCGGCACAGCCAGTGTTCTTGATGGCTGAACCATCTCTCCAGAAACCCTTCCTCACTCCCATTGCTTTAAACCAGGGTATTTGAGTGTCCCTCCTCAGGACTGCAGAGTTAACAATGAAAGTGGTATTCATTGTCCCACATCTCACCCACTGTCATGGAGACGGTAAGGAGAGGGGTGAGCTGATTTTACCAGTAAGTTATGCCCCTAGTCCAAGCAAAATGCTGGGTAGACAGGCTTAAGCAGGAGTGTGACCCGGGAGAGTGGACAAGGTCACTGTCCCTAACCCACCAGCTAGCTGCCTTGCAGTTCAGGATGATGGGATGGGGGTTAGGGCAGTCCGGATGCTGGAAAGATCAAAAGACAGTGAGTCATGAGTTATGTCAGGGAAGAAGTCTGCAGGGAGCAAGAATGTTCTGGAACAGTCTCAGGTGAGCAGATGTAGTTTGCTGTGAGCCACACAAACAGTCCTGATGAGACTTACAATGTCATTTGGGGATTACAGGCTTTTTAAATTATTTTATTGATATTTTGCCTATATGTATGTCTGTGTGAGGGTGTTGGATCCTGGGGTTACAAACAGTTGTTAGAGGTGCCATGTGGGTGCTGGGAATTGAACCCGGGTCCCCTGGAAGAGCAATCAGTGCTCTTAACTACTGAGTCATCTCTCCAGCCCCTTGTCTGGCTCTTACAGAGCTCTTGGACATGAACTCAGGTCATCTTGCTCCAGAGCCAAGCATATTACCACCGAGTGATCTCTGCAGCTCCAAGATTAGGACATCATGAAGGGTTTTCACAGCAGACAAGGTTTCCAGGAGGGGCAGAGGCACTCTGAAGACTGTAAGGATACCTCCCAGACTCAAGTGCATCTTTCCTCCTCGTATAATCTTGGTGTGGAGCTTCCAGCGGCTAAGGTATCCAAGAGAATTAGAAGTTGGAGATCCCGGCTAAAAAGCCAGAAGACACAGAGGCTCACAGTTAAGGGCTTGGTGGCCAGCACAAATGCAGAAAGTAAATCCATGCCAGAGATGTCAGCACACAGCTCCAAGAGATTCTATGCACTCTTTCAGCCTCTGAGGGCACTGAACTTACCTGCACAAACCCACCAGACACATACATAGTTAAAACAGATCTGCTTTTCTTTGTTTACCGAAGGGTTTCTTCGTATAGTCCTGGCTGTCCTGTAACTCGCTATGTAGACCAGACTTGCCTCGAACTGCCTGCCTCTGCCTCATAAGCGCTGGAACTAAAGGTGTGCGCCACCATGCGTGGCAAACTAAGATACATGGAATTTCTTTTTTGTTTTCCTTTTTAAAGCTGATAGTATAGCTTCGTGCTTGCCTAGCATGCACGCTTTCCTGGCTTCCAATGCTAACTAATTAATCCCGGCGCACGCCTGTCATCGCCAACAGAAGGATCGGGAGTGCAAGATCACCCCCAAGTATACGAGTTAGAGGTCAGCTTGAGTTTCCTGAGGCCCAATCTCCAGAAAGCAGAAGTAAATAATAAAATACGTAAACAAAGGGGATGGCTGCCGACGGCTGCTTTCAGTTCTCCTTCCCTAGGTCAGCACGCGTCTGCACGGTTGCTTCAGAAGACTCGTCGTTGCTCCACTTCTGTCTAGGCCGATGTTGGGAAGCCCGGCGCCCCCAGCCGGGATTGTGTGATTCGCCAAGCCTGGACGGTGCACGAGGCTGTGAAGGACGCAGAGGCCTGAGAGCGCCCGGACACTCGCAGGAACGCAGAAACCCAAAAGCTCAAGCCAGGTCCGCTCCACCCGCTCTACCGCGTAGCGGAACGGCGGCAGGTCCCGCGCAGGCGCCAAGAATCTCCCGCGCATGCGCCTCGCTACCCACCGGCCCCGTGCGTGTTACGCAGCCTCTTCCCGCCCTCTTCCAGTCCTCACTTCCGGGGTTTCCCGGCGACCGCCGTAAATGGCGCGCCAAAGCGGCCCGCGAGGCCGTCGTAAACGGCTCCCTTTGCGCCACTTCCGGCCGGCTTCTGCGGCCGGTGCTGGTGGGCGATCGTGAGGCACCGGAGGTCGTTCCCAGCGGCTGCAGCCATGGAGATGCCGCTGCCGCCAGACGGTGAGGTCCATCCCTAAGCGGAGATTGTTAGGTTCTCCCCGCGTGCCCCCGCCGGCTGGTCGTGCCTCTCCCAAGTTCCCGGCTCGGAGACGAAGCGCGCTACGGCCTCGCCGCTCCTCCCGCGGCCTCTCCCGTGGGTCCCCGCATTCCAGCGCGCGCGCTTGGCCCTATTCAGGACCCGTACACCGCCGCCTCGCTGCGGCCCGCCCCAGAGGACCCCGGCCCGATCCCCGGGTTCGAGCTGCCCCCATTGACGCCTTTTCCTCCGTCCTGCAGACCAGGAGCTTCGAAATGTCATCGACAAGCTCGCTCAGTTCGTGGCTCGCAACGGGCCCGAGTTCGAAAAAATGACGATGGAGAAACAGAAGGACAACCCGAAATTCTCGTTTCTGTTTGGAGGCGAGTTCTACAGTTACTACAAATGCAAGCTGGCTCTGGAGCAGCAGCAGCGTGAGTCCCGTCCCCCCCCCACCCCCCCCCGCCTCGGCATTCAGTCCGGGCCCCGCCGCAGCCTTTTTTTTTGGGGGTCGCATGTTTCGCGGTCTGCAAAGCCGGGCGGTTGTGTCTCTGACTGCTCTTTCTGTCGTTCCTGGGGCCCTGCACCAAGATAGACTGTTGAATCTGCGTGCCATAAGGAGTCATACATTGAAGTGTCATAAATTCTCTTCCCGGGCGCTGGTCGGGAGTTCCTGGGTTGTCTTTGCCCAGGGGATGACGGTCTGCAGGAAGGCGGGAAGCAGAGACTTGTATCTGGGGCAGGAACTATGTAGCCCATTCTAAAGGCTGAGACCAGAGGTTTCTGTGTGTTTCGGATGCATAGATCAAAAAAGTTTCCACTTTAGTTTCTACAGCGTTTTTTCTTTTCTTTTTTTTCCTGTTTGTTTTAATTGGTTTTTGACACAGTTTCTCTGTGCAGCTCTGGCCATCCAGGAGCCAGCTTTGTAGACCAGGCTGGCCTCAAACTCAGAGATCTCTGCCTTCCGAGTTTTGGGATTAAAGATATGTGCACCACCCTGCCTGGCCTAACTGTATCTTAAAATGTCCAACTAGGTGAACATCAAGAAACACATGATAATAAAAATAAAATTTAAGAGCCAGATGTGGTGGGTCAGCCCTTTAATCCCAGCACTCAGAAGGCAGAGGCAGTTGGATCTCTGAGTTTGAGGCCAGTCCCATCTACACATTGAGTTCCTGTACTAGCATGACTGCATAGACCCAGTCTCAGAAAACTGGGAAAAAAATAAAATAGTTAGGAAGCACAGCTGGTCTGTGAGGTCTCACACTGTAGCCCAGGTTGGTCTGGCAGCATGTTACTCAGACTGGCTTCCAACTCAAGCCAAACCTGCACCAGCTTTTCAGGTGTTTGGGATTACAAGTGCAAGCCAGCATACCCCAGCTTTGAATGACAACATTGTACCGGGTAACTCTAACGCTTGGGTGAGCTGTTGGAATGAGTGCCTGCCCTTGCAAAGCTACGGGCATTCAAAGGTGACAGCTGCCAAGCCACAGTCCTGATGCCAAATACTTTCTTTGGTGTGCTCTAGCATTATGTTGTGGATGGTTGATAGAAAACTTGTATATATCAAACTTTTAAACTATAGACTTTTATAGAAAACAAACTTGAAGAAACTGTATATTCAGAGAGGAGCCACCAGTGGCCACAAGTGTGAGCTGAAGGAAGGTTTGATATGGAGAGTTCTGATACACCAATGTGGGCTGGAGTCTGTGGGTCATAAGGTTTTGTCTCCTATTTAGTCTTGGTAGAGGTCAGCTGTTTGATGTCACTTAGCCTCAGAGCACCAAGTTCATAACCATCCTAAGGCAACAGAGAGCCACAGAAAGTTCTAACACAACAGGCTGGATTTGGGGAGAGAGGTGATTGATAGTCACCCCTTATAAGGGGGTCAGCGTAAGCGTGGAGGCAGGTGGGATCAAAGGTAGACCGGGGATTGGTGAGGGGTGGCAACGTGGGAGTAAGTTTTGATAGTGCCTGGGAGCTGTACAGGAAGTCTGCCCGTACTTCCCATCTGGACAGTCATTTGTTGGGGCTGCAAAAGGGAAAGGAAAATGCATGGAAGCCATGGCAGGTTGGGGCTGGGATCAGGAGGGCTTTCCGAGAGCCGTGCCATAGTAGGATCTACTGAACAAGACAGGGACAGCCAGGGGCAAACTGGAGGGAGAGTCTTGGACAAGCTGAGGGCAGGGTGGCACAGGCTGAGGGTGGTAGGTGGTGGAAGTCCAGAAGAGGGTTTGGGTTTGACCGTAAGGGAAGAGTTGCTTGCTGAGGACCTATGAGCGTCACCTGGACATTAAGCTCAGAAAGGGCTGCGAGCTGACTCGGTATTTTATCACTAAACCTTGGACTGGTCTAGAATGGCGCTCAGCAAGCACTGTGGTGGAGTCTAGTGCTGAGTTGTTGGTTAAAACTTCTAGTCCACTGTCACCATGGCCTTATATTTGCAAAGTGCAATAAAAGTGTGAATTGTGGGCTGTTGCCTTTCCCGCAGATTATCCGTTGGGCAAGACTGCTCCACAGGCCCTGTCTACAGTGTGCACAGGGCCACACTACTACAGGACACAGTTCTTACTAGGTATGATGCAGGCAGAGGCTGATTAGTGTGA
Organism: Microtus ochrogaster; assembly: GCF_000317375.1. Classification (NCBI taxonomy): domain Eukaryota; kingdom Metazoa; phylum Chordata; class Mammalia; order Rodentia; family Cricetidae; genus Microtus; species Microtus ochrogaster. The sequence goes on along the minus strand of NC_022027.1, from coordinate 4,675,194 downwards.
GGCTATGTCTACCCTCATCTGGATGGAGCGCAGGGAAAGCCCAGTGCTGTCATGAGTGAAGGTCTGGGCCATCAATGGCTCCTCCAGAGTGGAGCTCTTCCCAAAGGAGTGTGGGATTTATAACTTAAACCAGGCTGACTAAGGCCTAAGTGATACCCGCCCCTTTGCCATACCTTCTTTGTTTTTGTTCAAAGTTCATTTCCTTTGGGTAAGCCTCAGAGGCTCCCACAGATTGGCCATGTTGTTGGCATCAGGCAGGGCCCAGAAGTAGAGAGTAAGCAGGCCATCTTGTAAAAGGAAGTCCCTTTTCTCCAGGCACTTACTGTCATACCAGTGTGTTATTGTTGGTTCAAGCTAGGTGATCCTGGATGCTGGTCCAAGGCCTGCAGTTTGAAAGGATCACCACAGGAGGTGTGGCAGGTCTTGGAGACACTCCATCCCTGTGTGTGCTGGCCAGACCTTCAGAATATGTCTTGAGTGAAGGGAGAGTTTAGGGACCAGTCACATGGAACAAACACCCCTAGGATAGATACCACATCTCCAGCAATGGCCATAGTACCTTAGTCCTGGCTAAGAAGGGAAGATGGGCAGATTCAGCCTATGTGGTGAGGAGGTGGTACAATGGCAGCTTTGATAATCTCCAGGAAGACCAGGCACAACAAGGGAAAAAAAGCACAGTCAGGTTGGCCGTATGAGTTGGAGAGTGAATTTAGCTTTCTTCCATCAACTCCTCCATACTGGTCAAACCTGATGCATCTCAGGGAACCTGGGGCTGGCCCTGGGCTCACAGGACCCATCTCTCTCCTACTAGTCATCTGCAAGCAGCAGGCCCCAGAGCTGGAGCCAACTGCAACCATGCCCCCTCTGCCACAACCTCCGCTAGCTCCCACGGCACCCCTCACTCCGGCCCAGGGCACCCCGTCAATGGACGAGCTCATCCAGCAGAGCCAGTGGAGTCTTCAGCAGCAGGAGCAGCACCTGCTGGCCCTGCGTCAGGTACAGCTGTTTCTTGGGCTAGTGACCATGGGGTCACCTTCCAGTAGGACAGTGGAACATTCACAGGTGTTGCTAGGTGGACTTGTGGATGCCACCACCTGGTGACTTGGTTCCTATCAGGCTGAGTGAGTAGGGAGGGACCTCATTGGCCAGTCTGTTAGGCTGATCCTATTGCCAAGTTCTCTAGGGAGGAGAATCAGAAATGAAAGGAGTGATATAAGGACCTGGGTACTAGCCCCACTTGGTGTTTCCTTGCTTGCCCTTGTCACACACCAAGCATGTGTGTTTGCTACCCATCATAGACTGAACACCAGAACTGGCCTCTTAGTCTTAACTGGCTTGATGTCCCATATTTAGCATTTGTGGTTTGGGTTCTGGTTTGGTTTACTTTGCTTTTGAGACAGCATCTCCCCAAACTGTCCTAGAATCACAGTCTTCCTGCCTCAGCCTCCCAAGGTCTAGGATCACAGGTGCCTACCACATGTTAGCCCTCATTGCTGCCTCCCTGGCTTCATTTTCCTGTTAGCTGAGGCCTGTTCTGCCTACTGTGGTGCCTACCGTCACAGGATTTGGCATATGCTAAAGACAGATACCAGTGTGTCTGCTAGAGCCCCTGTTGACACCACCTGTCCCTTATGGCCTTCCCAGGAGCAAGTGACTGCAGCTGTGGCGCATGCAGTGGAGCAGCAGATGCAGAAGCTGCTGGAAGAGACACAGTTGGACATGAGCGAGTTTGACAACCTGCTACAGCCCATCATTGACACCTGCACTAAGGATGCCATCTCGGTGAGGCTCAGTGTGGGGTGGGGGTGCCGTCACCTGCCTGACCACCCACTCACCCTGGCCTGACTCTCAGGCTGGGAAGAACTGGATGTTCAGCAATGCCAAGTCCCCACCACACTGCGAGCTGATGGCAGGCCACCTGCGCAACCGCATCACCGCTGATGGAGCACATTTCGAGCTGCGGCTGCACCTCATCTATCTGATCAATGATGTGCTGCACCACTGGTGAGTACGCGATCCCTCGGGCCATAGCCCACACCTGTAATTATGGGTCTCCCTCCCAGCTCACCACACCACCCCTGCCACACACACACACTGTCCACTGCATCCCCTCCCAGGACAGTGTCTGGCACCTCAGAAGGCAGGCCTTGGGTTCTCCTGCCTCCTTTCTACTTCTGCAGCCATCATGTGTCTGCTTTAGGCTTCTGTCCTCCCTCCCCACCACTGCTCCTTACAGCCAGACACATGGCTACTACACTGTGTGGACCCTGCCCCCCCCTCTGTTCAGATATATCCTGGGGGCTGCTTTTGATGACTCTCTGGCTATCAGACTTCTCCTTTGTGCTATGGCTCCAGCCTCTTAGGGCCTGGGAGGTGTGTCTCTGCATGGCTACCGGGTGAAGTTGATGGAGGAAACCAGAACCCAGAACTCTGGCCAGAGGCAGGTGCAGGAGTTCCATGCTAGTGTTACATGCTGACAGTCAGCTAAGCTGACTGCCTCCCTGCCTTTCAGCATGGCCATGACAACCAGGACACCTGATTAAGTGTGCATGACTCCCAGGAGAGCAGGAGAAGCTGGCCTGCTCCCTGCCTCATCTCCATGTCTGAACTGCTGGGAAGTGAGCAGTGACTCTGCTACCTACACCCTCCTACACTGCACCTTTTTCTCTCAGTGGCTTGCTGCTGCCTCTGAGGACAGAGCCTCTGCTCAGATGGCCTCTCCCCCACTCCCTGCTATACTCTTCACCTGGACTCACACAGAAGTCTGGCCTGCAATGCCTTTCGTTACCCAGCTCCTGCCAGTCCTTGCTGCCCTGTGACCTCAGCTGTGGGAGCTGAAGCTGCTAGCCTCTGTCTGCATCTTTCCTGGGTCAGCATATGGTTGCTGAGCCACTGTCACACAAGAGGCCTGGATTCATCATACTGCACAGCTGGAGGGGCCTTCCTGGGCTGTTTCTTCCTCTTTGTCCCCTCTCAGTGGCACTGGGCACAAAACCCAGGGTCTTGGCACATGGCATGCAAATGCTGTGCCCGGGGCTGACCATAACCTTTGTGGGTGGTTAGGCTCCAAGAAGCCTCCTCAGTGGCCCTATGGGGATAGGGAATCCCTGCTGAGCGGGTTGTTGAACCTGCTTGGGCACAGTGGTAACTAGGTCCTAACCACAGCAGCCCCACTGCCCCCTTTGCACATATGCAAGCACTCTGGTGGGCCCTTCTGATAATGAAGGCCATGTTCTGAATAGCCCTGGGGTGCACACTCGCTTGTCTCCCAAGACAAGGCACCTGCATTGTAGGTAGTCCTGTGTGGTTGGGGGGCATTTCCTGAGGAGAGGGTGCTGTGGCTGCAGCCGCATGGTAACGGGTGCGTGGCCGGGTCCCGCCCCAGGGCCCTGACGCGCGGAAGGTCTCTCCCTCACAGCCAGCGCAAGCAGGCCCGGGAGCTGCTGGCTGCCCTGCAGAAGGTGGTGGTGCCTATCTACTGCACTAGCTTCCTGGCTGTGGAGGAGGATAAGCAGCAGAAGATTGCCCGGGTATGAGGCTGCTAGGGCTGGGTGGGTGGGTGAGCATCTGGGCTGAGTGGCATGGCCTCTGCCTCACTAGTCTTCCTCTGCACCAGCTCCTACAGCTCTGGGAGAAGAATGGCTACTTTGATGACTCCATCATTCAGCAGCTACAGAGCCCCGCCCTGGGACTTGGCCAGTACCAGGTGAGCGCCACACAGCAGGGGCTACCCATCACTACAAAGTCTTAAACTGTGGATGTTTTCATCACTGAATCTGGCTGCATCTTACATACCATTTAGCTATTGGGTCCCAGAGTGGTATCTTGAATGGTGGTGTTTTCTCCACCAGGCTACTCTCATCAACGAGTACTCCTCAGTGGTGCAGCCTGTGCAGCTGGCTTTCCAGCAGCAAATCCAGAGCCTCAAGACACAGCATGAAGAGTTTGTCAGCAGCCTGGCCCAGCAGCAGCAACAGCAACAGCAGCAGCCACAGCCACAGATTCAGCTGCCTCAGATGGAAGCAGAAGTGAAGGCCACACCCCCACCAGCAGCACCTCCCCCAACCCCAGCACCTGCTCCCACCATCCCACCAACTACCCAGCCAGGTATGCAGTTCCCTACACCTCTTATAACTGAATGCCTTGGCCAGACAGTGGTGGCGCATGTCTTTAATCCCAGCACTTAGGAGGCAGAGGCAGGCAGATCTCTATGAGTTTGAGGCCAGCCTGGTCTGGAGAGTGAGTTCCACGATAGGTTCCAAAGTTACAGAGAAGCCCTGTCTCGGGGGGGGGGGGGGACCAAACAAACAAACCTGAATGCCCTAAACGTCATTTATTCCCCTGGTCCCCTGGCCACCTGCTCCACAGCCTGCCCACCGCTGGGCCAAGAGTAATCTGCTTATGTGCCCAGACTAGGCCAGCAGTGTCTGCTCAACATGGCCCCCAGAGTAGAATAGAAGAGGCAGGCTAGTGTATTAATCCACACTTGGTACACTGTTCAAGGTATGGTCCAGGGCTGGGTGAGCTCAGCACGTGTGTAGCCCAATCCTAAACACACAACAACACACGTCTGATCTCGTGTTTGTAGTATACGTGTGTGTGTGTGTAAGGACCACTTACGAAGAAACCTGAGTAAGGTATGAAATGATAGGAAGCTGAGGCAAGAAGATTTTAAGTTTTAGACCAGCGAGTACTTGCCATGCAATCACAAGGGCCTCATTTTAAAAGTCAGATGTAAGATGGGCAATCAAGGCACACGCCTTTAATCCCAACACTTGGGAGGCAGAGGCAGGCGGATCTCTGTGAGTTTGAGGCCAGCCTGGTCTACAAGAGCTAGTTCCAGGACAGATACCAAAGCTACAGAGAAAACTTGTCTCAGGGAAGAAAAAAAAAACAAAAACAAAAAACAGAGAGAAGGCTGGGTAGAGTAGTGTGTGTATCAGCTCAGTGCTGGGAAGGCAGAGACAGGTAGATTCCTGGAGTTCAGTTCTGTCTCCAAAACTGAGGTGGAGACCAGTAAGGCGACTCAGTGGGTAGAAGCACTTGCAGGCGTCTGATGACCTCAGTTTGATCCCTAGGATCCACAGGATAGCAGGAGAGAGCCTGCTGCCAAGAGTTGCCCTCTGACTACCATGAGATGAGTTCACTAAAAAAAAATAATTTGAGCTGGGCAGTAGTGGTACCTATCTTTAATCCCAGCACTCGGGGGTAGAGGCAGGTGGATCTCTGTGAGTTCCAGGACAGCCAAGTCTACACAGAGAAACTGAGAAACCCTTTGGGGGGGGGGGGGGGAGATATGACAACTTGTAGACAAAACAGTGACATGTCATGAGCATCGAGTATGTCCGCTCTTGTATCCCTAGAGGACTGTGCTGGTGACATTGGCAGCAGTGGCTTTCAGTAACTTTAGGAACACAATTCAGTCCTGTCCTGGGCTGGGTTGGGGGTGTTAGGCTCAACAGTCCTTCCTCCTACTGACGGGCCACTCCTAACTGACTGTCACCTGTGTTTAGATGACAACAAGCCTCCCATCCAGATGCCTGGTTCTTCAGAGTACGATGCCTCGGCAGGTGTTCAGGATCCTGCAGCTGCTGGCCCTCGGGGTCCTGGCCCCCATGAGCAGATCCCGCCAAACAAGCCCCCTTGGTTTGATCAGCCTCACCCTGTTGCTCCTTGGGGTCAACAGCAGGTACGTCATCTGTTGAGACGTGTGTGACAGTTAAAGGCCTGCTCTGTGTGCTCCTAATAGGATCCTGTGGGGCAGCAGGCAGCCATAACAGCCCAGGGACAGTGGACCCTGAGCAGACGCCCAGTACCACCATTGTTTGGGCCACTCAGGGTCCTCTTTGGCCTGTCCTTACTAGTGCAGCTTTCAGGTCTATCAGGAAGGATAGAAGGAAGATCAGAAGTGGTGAGCTTCCCCAGAGGCTGCAGGTGCTGCCTGCAGTGCCAGGACTCTGTGTGACTCAGACCAGAGCAGGGATTACATGGGACATGACCAGTCCCGTAATTTGCTAGGTGAGATTGACTGGAGCGGCTGGGTACAGCGTACTTTCCCGTCAACGGGACATGGCCATGCCACAGTAGAGAACACTTACGGGTGCCAGGGATGTGGCTCTGGGCTGAGAACTACAGGTCTCAGATCTGAGCCTCACCTCTCACCTTCAGGTTTAGTTGACAAGAGATGCACATCCCTGTCAACAGTACCCACGTCCCAGTGTGGGCTGTGAGCCTGCTGGGTGGGCACATGGGAACCTTTGAGGGAGGTATGTAACAGGCTTTGTGTAGGCTCAGTGTGATCTGTGGGATGAAGGGCTGGTCCACTGAGGCTTACCAGCCAGTATGGCAGTCTACCACCAAATCTGGAGGTTACAGGCGTTAGCAGCCCATGTAGATGGCAAGGTACTGGATTCTATCCCTAGAAGTGGGGGATAGAACCAGGCTTGTAATTGCAGTCTTTGGAAGGCTGAGGCAGGAGGATTGAGTTCCAGGCTATTCCTGGAACTGGAGTGGAGTGCCGCCCATACCCCTCTTCCCCCAGTAAAAAAGACTGTGAAGCCAACCAGGCTTCTCATCCTGCCTTCATGGTACCTTAGAAATCATCCTGCACCAGGCAGTGGTGGCACACGCCTCTGTGAGTTCCAGGACAGGCTCCTAAGCTAGCTACACAGAGAAACCCTGTCTCAAAAGAAAAAGAAATTATTCCTGCTATTGGATTCGTCTCAAAACAGAAAGAAGAAAGAAAACAAAACAAAAAGAAATTATTCCTGCTATTTGATAATTCAGCCTTCTGCTTCTCTTGGAAGCCAGAGGAGAGAGCACCCTACTTACCTGGCGTGGATCATGTAGCTTGCTGCCAAGCCTTGGGAGTGCTGGGGGACCTGTTGTAGTCTCTCCTGTACCAACCTAAGAAAGGCAGCTGTTGTCCTGGAGAAAGGAACAAGGACAGGTGTCTAGGCTGACCTCAGGCAGTGTTCTGGATGAGAGGGTCTCTTGCTATAGAGTGGGGTGGTTTAAGGCACATGGCCCAATTTGTTGGGATGTTTTGTGGCATGGTACAGGATGTACCCCTGATGTGTCCCACTAGGGATCTGGTGCTGGGCCTGAGGGAAGCACATTTGGTCCTGCTTGCTTTAGATGTGAGGTTGCAGCCCCAGTGGGGACCTAGGAGAGAGAGATAACTACAGACCTTGATCTCATGTCTGTGTTTTACAGCCCCCGGAGCAGCCTCCATACCCACACCACCAAGGTGGACCACCTCACTGCCCACCCTGGAACAACAGCCATGAGGGCATGTGGGGCGAGCAGCGTGGGGACCCTGGCTGGAATGGGCAACGAGATGCTCCCTGGAACAACCAGCCAGATCCCAATTGGAATAACCAGTTTGAAGGACCATGGAACAATCAGCATGAGCCACCACCCTGGGGTGGTGCCCAGCGTGAGCCGCCTTTCCGGATGCAGCGGCCTCCCCACTTCCGTGGGCCCTTCCCACCCCACCAGCAGCACCCACAGTTCAACCAGCCTCCACACCCCCACAACTTCAACCGCTTCCCACCCCGCTTCATGCAGGATGACTTCCCCCCTCGTCACCCTTTTGAGCGGCCACCCTACCCTCACCGCTTCGACTATCCCCAAGGAGACTTCCCTGCAGGTGAGTGGGTAGGGCAATGTAGGAAGGCCTGTTGGGGTGTCCCAGATATGCCTGGCTGTCAGTGTTGTGGAAGTGACAGGCATAGGATGGGTATGGAATGGGCAGATAAGGGTGGCCTCCACCCTGCACCCACACGCACAGGCCAGTTGGACTTTTCTGTCTGTACTTCCAGCACCGTATTCCTGCTCTTGCCTTGCTGTCCTTCCTGGCTGTTCGCCCATCTGAAGCTGTACCTGTGTCTTCTTGTTTCTTGTGGTTGCTGTGTCAGCCTGAGCTGGACACAAAAGGCATAGACACAGCACTAGGGAGGCAGAGGCAGGCGGATCTCTGGGAGTTCGAGGCCAGCCTGGTCTAAAAGAGCTAGTTCCAGGACAGGCACCAAAGCTACAGAGAAACCCTGTCTCGAAAAACCAAAAAAAAAAGGCATAGACAAGAGAGTGTGCCTCAGTGGTAGAAATCCACACCCTACTCAGGGTCCTCAGGGCTGGCCTCAGGAAGGCTTCCCTCTGCATGTGTCCTCCCTGTTCTCTTCAGAGGACCTCAGGCAGTTGGGGTCCAGCAGAGTAGCCATACGTTACGCTTCAAGGGCAGCTGCTGGCTCAGCTGTCTTGAGTCCTGGCAGAGAAAGACCTCAGCCCATCCCCAGGGAGGAGGTGGAAGTTCAGCTTGCTGCCACTGGCTGCAGTGGTGTGGTCCTTCAGTCTTGTCACTTGAGTCCCCTTAGTTGCACCCATATCTGTGAGAGTTCCAGGCCTTCTTATTGGCCTTCTCACTCCACTTGGCTACAGAGCAAGCTGGAGACAATGTTTTGTTTTGCAGAGATGGGACCTCCTCACCACCACCCTGGCCACCGCATGCCACACCCTGGGATCAATGAGCACCCGCCCTGGGCCGGGCCCCAGCACCCTGACTTTGGCCCTCCTCCCCACGGCTTCAATGGCCAGCCCCCCCACATGCGGCGACAAGGCCCACCTCACATCAACCATGATGACCCCAGCCTGGTCCCCAATGTACCCTACTTCGATCTTCCGGCGGGGTTAATGGCTCCCCTTGTGAAGGTGATACTGGACAGGGTGGTAGGTGGTAGAGTATGGTGGAAGGAAGGGCGTGCTGATGTTGGGCTGGGTTCCTGCCTTGCCGCTGTCTTCTACCGCGTGGCCAGGGAGGACTCTGCAGGGCACAGGCAATAACATGTTCTCCTACAGCTGGAGGACCACGAGTACAAGCCTCTGGACCCCAAAGACATCCGCCTGCCACCCCCTATGCCACCCAGCGAGAGGCTGCTCGCAGCTGTGGAAGCCTTCTATAGCCCACCCTCCCATGACAGGCCGAGGAACAGGTAGGGAGGCAGGGCCCCAGGCCTGCTTGAGCCCCTGCCCTCCTAGTCCAACTTGCAGGTGAGGAGCTGGTTCCTCCAAACATTCTATGCATTGGTCTCGGATGCTGGGCATGGAGTACAGGCCTTGTGCTGTCCAATGTTGGCCCAGCAGCCATTAATTTAAGAACAGCAAGTTTATGAGGTCCCCTGGGATTCGGCTGCCTACCAGGTCCTTCCAGTGGGAAGGAGGTCTAAACACGTAGCAGAGCCCTAGCTGCCTCCTGGTTAGCTTCCTCCCTGGCCATTATGGCCCTTGGAGGCCATCCCAGGTCTCTCATGGGGGCCTTGTCTTACAGTGAGGGCTGGGAGCAGAACGGCCTCTATGAGTTCTTCCGAGCCAAGATGCGGGCAAGGCGGCGCAAGGGCCAGGAGAAAAGGAACAGGTGATCTGGGTGTGTGTCATGGGGCCAGCCCCGTGGTGTGTGGTGCCCTAACTGGCCATCCTCACTATGGCATTTCTCCTGCAGCGGCCCCTCCAGATCACGCAGCAGGTCCAAGAGCCGAGGCCGTTCATCATCTCGCTCCAGCTCCCGCTCCTCAAAATCTTCGCGCTCCTCCTCACGCTCACGATCCCGCTCCCGCTCCCGTTCCTCCTCACGCTCCAGGTCCAGGTAGGCATGTGGGGGCATTGATAAGCCCATGTACACTGCTCCTACCAGCCCTCCATTGTCCCACTGTCCCCACAGAAGTCGCAGCCGGTCACGCTCTTCCAGAAGCCGCTCACGCTCCAGGTCCAGATCCAGGTCCAAGTCATACTCTCCAGGGAGGCGGCGACGCTCCAGGTCCAGGAGCCCCACCCCACCGTAAGCCGTTGGTGTGGGGTATTCAGAGGCACCCCTATTGCTAAAGGGCAGGTGGCATCACTTAGACCAACTGGGCCAGCCCACAGGCCCTTTCCTACCATGCTTAAATGGCTGCTCTCGGTGCTCTAAGTCCCATTATAGAGTTCATCAGCTTACCATATGGCTCTCTTCATTCCAGCTCTGCAGCTGGCCTGGGTTCTAATTCAGCACCTCCCATACCAGACTCAAGGCTTGGAGAAGAGAACAAAGGCCATCAGATGCTGGTGAAGATGGGTGAGTACCTGAGTCAGTGCCAGCTTCCTGCATGGGATCCTGCTGGGGGTTCAGTGGTCACACACAGCCTTGCCATGTACACCTTCTTTGCTCCCTCAAGGTTGGAGCGGATCTGGTGGCCTTGGTGCAAAGGAGCAGGGCATCCAGGACCCCATTAAGGGCGGCGATGTCCGGGATAAGTGGGACCAGTACAAGGGCGTGGGCGTGGCCCTGGATGACCCTTATGAGAATTACCGCCGCAACAAGAGCTATTCCTTCATTGCCCGCATGAAGGCCCGCGATGAGTGTGAGTAATGGTGTGGGTGGGCAGGGCGGGCATAGTCCTGCTGGAGAGGTGGAGTGACGGCCCTGTTCTCACACAGTCTCCACGTTTGGGGCGAGAAAGGAAGAGAAGGAAGATTAACACAGGCGCTGCACAGTGTGGAAGGGGCTCCAGCTTGGCTTGCCCGTGTCCTGGAGGAGGTGCTGCAGATAACTCAGCCTCTCAGTGCCAGGATAGCAAAGCTCAAAACCAAGACCACCCACCCCCACCCCCAGTGATGCACAGCCCAGAGCCAGGTAGTGAGACCCGCACTGCACCCGGCAGCTGGGAAAGGTCACAAGGAATTTCATTTTGGTTCCACCTGGTTTTGTTAGAAAAGAGCGAAGGCTGACCCCTGATGTGTGGGGTCAGAGACCCTACTCCTCCCTTCGTCGTTTAGCTGCATTTTATCCCTGTCCTCAAATGTTAGCTGTTTGCTATCAGCCGGACACAGCTTCCGAGGAGTCGGGGTCAGTAAAAGGTGGCCTCCAGAGTCCCTCCACCCAGCACAGCCTTGGCCTGCAGCTCCCGTCTGGGGAGCCCAACACCAGCGAGGAGCACCCCAGAGCATGGGGTGCCATGGAGTGCAGGGCACCAGCCGGGCAGCATTTCCTGCGCGGTTTGATTTGTGTGCCCCAGCCATTCCCAGAGGGGGAGGGAGGAGGCCCGGGTGCTCCTGGGGCTGCAGCAGCCTTGTGCCAGTTTGTACAGACTTTTGAAATGTTCTTTTCAATAAAATGCAGAGCCCTCTACAACTTCTCAGCACCACATAAGACACTTGATTTTTGTTTTAGATTTACCATAGCTGTGACGTGTGCAGACGTGTCTGACTCGGGACAAACAAGCAGACACATGTGCTGTTAACCACTGATTGTGGATTTTACTGTTTTGCCTTCAAATAAAGCCTTTTGTAAAAGATCAGTTTGTCCACCTGTGGGTGAGATGTGCACACGGGCATTGTGCAAGCTGCTCCAAGGTAGATGCCAGCTGTGTTGGACACCATGCTCAGAAGACCTGTCTCAGCCCCTGGCGTGGAATATTCCCCAAGGGGCAGCTGCTTCCCTCTTGGATGATCCAGACATCTGGCATGTGCAGTCTGTCGCATTGACTCGTAGCTCCATCCTGCTTTGAGAGCCTGTGGCAGGTCCTCAGCTGTCCTTATGATGTACCCACAGAGCCACAAGCTGGGCAAGTGGAGGCTTAGAATCCGTGTATGGTTGTTACTGAGCTGAGATTAAGCAGGAGATCCCCAGCCTTACCTGCCCCCACATGAATGAGATGGATAGAGGTACCCAGGTAAGCCTCACCTACTGGGACTTGAAGTGAAGCTCCTCCTTTGCCTCCTGAAGGGCAGCCTCCATGGTCAAGGGTGCAGGCCTGTGACACCTAATGTACTGTAGGATACAGGATGGTAAATAAAATATGGCTGGGCCCTTAGCCTGGGTGGCGGACTGTCCCAAGGTGCTACATTCAAGATGTTCTAGAGTGAAGAGCCACGCTGGGTTCTGGGTGACATGGTCAGGCTGGAAAGTAGCGGTCTGAGGACTCACTGTGAGCTGGGTGTGGTGGTGGCACACACCTGTAATCCTAGTATTTGGGAGGCCGGGGTGGGGGAATGTAAAGTTCTAGGTCAAGCCTGGGCTATACAGCAAGACCCATCAAAAATAATGTGGAGCCTACAAAATAGCTAAGTGGGGTTAAAGGTACTTCCTGATAATCTGACCTCAATCCCCACGACCCACATGGACGGAGACTCCTGTCAGTTGTCCTCTGAATGAAAGGAGCTGGGTGGGTATGGTGGTGTATGCCTGCCATCACAGCACTTTGGAGCGAGGATGAGGTAGAAGGCTTGTCATTTACCTGAGGCCAGGCTAGAGACAGACCCTGGATCCAGAAGGAAAGCTGGGCAGATGGCTCTGGCTGAAAGCACTAGCTGCTTTTTGCAGAGGACCTGGGTTTGGTTCCCAGCACCCACACAGACTCACAACTGCCTGTAATTATACCTCTAGGGGATTTAATGTCCTCTTCTGAGATCCTAAGGCACATGTATACATATACATATATGCAGCAAAATGCATGTAAAAAGAAGAGGGTCAGCTGAGTGGTGGCATACACCTTTAATCCCAACTCAAAAGACAGAGGTAGGTGGATCTCGAGTTCAAGGCCAGCCTGGTCTACAGAGTGAGTTCCAGGACATCCAGAGCTACAAAAAGAAACCCACCATTAAAAAAGGAAGGAAAATCAAAATCCCAGCAAAATTCTTCATAGACCTTGAAAGAACAATACTCAACTTCGTATGGAAAAGCAAAAAACCCAGGAGAGTCAAAACAATCTTGTACAATAAAAGACTTTCTGGAGGTATCACAACCCTGACTTCAAACTCTACTACAAAGCTACAGTACTGAAAACAGCCCAGTATTGGCATAAGAACAGACAGGAGGACCAATGGAACCGAAGAGAAGACCCGGATATTAATCCACACATCTTCAAACACCTGATTTTTGACAAGGAAGCAAAAAATATCAAATGGAAAAAAGCATATTTAACAAGTGCTAGCATAATTGGATTTCAACATGCAGAAGAATGAAAATAGACCCATGTCTATCACCATGCACAAAACTCAAGTCCAAATGGATCAAAGACCTCAACATAAAAGCCACACTGAACCTTATAGAAGAGAAAGTGGGAAGTACACTTGAACACATTGGCACAGGGAACCACTTCCTAAATAGAACCCCAGCAGCACAGACATTGAGAGAAACAATTAATAAATGGGACCTCCTGAAACTGAAAAGCTTCTGTAAAGCAAAGGGCACGGTTAACAAGACAAAACGACAGCCTACAGAATGGGAAAAGATCTTCACTAACCCCACATCAGACAGAGGTCTGATCTCCAAAATATACAAAGAACTCAAGAAATTTGACACCAAAAGATCACATAATCCAATTTAAAAAAATGGAGTACAAACCGAAACAGAGAACTCTCAACAGAGGAATCTAGAATGGCTGAAAGACACTTAAGGAAATGTTCAACATCCTTAGTCATCAAAGAAATGCAAATCAAACAACTCTGAGACTCCATCTTACACCTGAAAGAATGGCCAAGATCAAAAACACTGATGACAACTTATGCTGGAGAGGTTTTGGGGAAAAGGGAACACTTCTGCATTGCTGGTGGGAGTGCAAGCTGGTACAACCCCTTTGGATGTCAGTGTGGCGATTTCTCAGAAAATTAGGAAACAACCTTCCTCAAGACCCAATAATACCACTTTTGGGTACATATCCAAAGGATGCCAATCGTGCCACAAGGACATGTGCTCAACTATGTTCATAATAGCTTTGTTTGTCATAGCCAGAACCTGGAAACAACCTAAATGCCCCTCGACTGAAGAATGGATAAGGAAAATGTGGTACATTTACACAATGGAAAACTACACAGCAAAAAAAAAAAAAAAAAAGACTGCTTGAATTTTGCAGGAAAATGGATGGAACTAGAAAACATTATTTTGAGAGAGGTAACCAAGACACATGAAGACAATTATCACATGTACTCACTCATAGGTGGTTTTTAAACATAAAGAAAGCCAGCCTACAAACCACAATCCCAGAGAACTTAGAAAACAATGAGGACTCTAAGAGAGACATAGATCTAATCTACATGGGAAATAGAAAGTATAAAAAGATAAGATCTCCTGAGTAAATTGGGAGCATGGGGACCTTGTGGGAGGGTTGAAGGGGAGGGGAGAGGCAGTGCGGGGAGCTGAGAAAAATGTAGAACTCAATAAATATCATGGAAAAAATAAATTGAAAAAAGGAAGGAAAGAGTGGGGAGGGTGCTCTCCAGTGTTAGCCCAAGAAACAAGCAGCTGCAGCCTGTTTGGTCTGGAAGGGCACAGTACCCATCCCTAACATGGTGTCCAGAGTGGAGTCCAGCCTGAGGGGACAGACACCCCAGTCCCATTGCTAGCCCACCTGGGCTATGACCAGTTACCTCTCTGGTTTCCTCTAGGGTGTGGTAGTGAAATGTTTCCCCGTCCAGGGACTGCAGGAGGGACACGTGCAGATGGCGACTGGCCTCGATGAACTGCTGCGTCAGGCTCAGCTGCTGCTTCAGCATGTCATTCAGCACCAGCACTGCAGGGCTGTAGGCCGTCAGGGCTGCAACCAGCACAGCCCATGTTGCTCAGTGGCTCTCCAGTGCCACCTGTGCCGCCCACACCTCCTCCCCCTCAGAGTCCAGATTCCTGCAGACCTGCTGTTTTCTGGCCAGTCTGCCCTCACAGCCATGAAGCTCTTCCTGAGTCTCTGTTCTATATTAACCACATACAACAACATACATGAGCTCCACTTAAGGTCAAGAAAAATCTTTAGCTGGGCATGGTGTCACATGTCTGTCATCTCAGCAGAGGCATATGAGGCGCTAGGATCTGGCACTCCAAGCCAGCTTGGGCTATGTATGCCCAGAAAGCCTCCCACCCCTACCCCCAGTCCACCCTCAAAGACATAAAATGTTGGGCTTTTTGGGTTTTGTTATTGTTTTTTTAAGAGTTGAGGTTTCACTGGGTGTTAGTGGCACTTTAATTCCAGCACTCAAGAGACAGAGGCTTGGCGGATCTCAGCAAGTTCGAGGCCAGCCTGGTCTACGAAGTGAGTTCCAGAACAGCCTGGGCTACACAGTGAGACCCTGTCTGGGGGGGGGGGTGGCGGGGGAGAGAAGAGAGAGGCTTCACTATAAACTCCTGCATTCAAGTGATTCCCCTGCCTCCGCTGCCTAAGTAGCTTTGATTACAGGCTTAGGATCACCAAAGTAGGGACCTTAAAAGAGAACGAAACTGGAGATAGGCAAAAATGACCTAATAGTGACCGCCTGGCAGGGCTGGGACAGACTCAAGGCTTCTCTGAAAGCTGACCACCAGCCCATGACTCCTAGACTCCTGGGGTTGGTTAAACCTAGGTGTCCCTTCACCAAAGAGAGAAAGAGGTTCTAGCCACCCTCAGGCTGTTCAACACCACCTTGTCAGCTGCTGCAGCACCCTCCCCCAGGGACTCCCACCCTGTCAGCTGCTGCAGCACCCTCCCCCAGGGACTCCCCAAAGTCACCTTTAACGAGTACTGCCTGTGCTGCAGGAATGGCTGGGCACTGTAGGGAAGGAGTGAGGTCCCAGCTGTCTGTTACCTTCTATAGCGTCCGCACTGACAACATGACTGGCGATGGGTGCTGGGTCCACGTAGGCGCCTCCGAGGGTGGGGCCAATGGCCGCCATGCTACCAGCTGGCGCAAGACAAAGATGGGCTGCTGAGTGTGGTGCAATGACTCTAGCACAATGACAATGAACTAAGCTGTAGTTGCCCATCCGTCTCCTGGATTGCTTACTGGTTGATTGGAAACGGGTCTGGACACCGTGGTACCCAGGTTTGCTTTGAGCTTCTGGGCACCAGAAATCTCCTGCCTCATCCTCTTGGCATCCAGAACCACACATGAACAAGCATCTTTGTTTCGTCTACTTTTCCTGTGTGCGCATGTGTGTGCATGTGCAGACTGATGCTGCCATCAGAAATCCCCCGTGCATGTCCACTTTATTCTGGGCCTTCTGGGGCTGGGATGACAGGTGGCATTTACATTGGTTTTGGAGTTCTATACCTTAATCCTCATGTTTGCAAGGCCAGCACCGGGCCACTGAGCATCTTCCCAGTCTGCACTGTGGACTTTAAAAGCTAATTCAGGTTTTCTCCAAAGACAGGCTGGGCTGTGCCTCAGTTCTCAGAAAGCTCATCCACCTTCCACAAAGCCCTAAGTCCATCATCCCCTGATGATCATCATCATCCCCATGCCACGAGTGGTGGCACTGGCCTGTCACCTAGCACTCAGAAAGCTGAGGCAGGAGACCAAGCCCACGGTCATCCTCAGCTACTGTCCAATCTGAAGCCAGCCTAGATTAAAGGAGACCCTTGTCTCAAAAACACAAACAACCCTGAAAGGCATACGTGGAGCAAGGACGGGGCTTAGTACCAATGGCCTCCATTGACCGCCGATGCTCTTTCCCCACTAAAGAACATCTAGGCCCCCCCACCACCACCGCGACAACAAGGTCAAGCGAGGCTATTATACAGTGAATCCCCAAAGTCAAAACCATCAAGAGAACTGCAGCCTTCCCCATAAGAGGGGGAGGTGTGAACAGTGCAGCACCCCTGCCTGCAGCTGACTAGAGAAAAGGTCCAGAGCAATGCTGGTGAGGAAGGAAGCCTGAGACCACAGCTGGAAAGGACAGAAACATCTGGAAAGACCCAGTGGGTGTGATAAGAGATGCTTTCAGAATACACTGGCGCCAGGCACGCACGCCTTTAATCCCAGCACTTGGGAGGCAGAGTCAGGCGGATCTCTGTGAGTTGGAGGCCAGCCTGGTCTACAGAGCTAGTTCCAGGACAGACTCCAAAAAAAGGAAGCTTACTACACTAGCTACTAACGTCAAACATGTGACCTGTGGATGGCAGCCCTTGAAAGTTGCAGTCTGGACAGCACCTAGTGAGGACCTGGGTGCAGGGGTTGCAGACAGGTTGGTGGGTAGGTATCCTCCTGTCCCCTCCGCATAGCAGGCACCAGGAGCATTCTGCCCCAGTACCTGTTCCCTAAATGTCCACAGACTTAACTATCATCCCAGGGTCTGGACTGGCCTTAAGTCTTTGGTTCTGAAATTTAAGTATCAGAGCTGGGAGGCCAGAAACATACTAGCTGCCACCTCCTTATCCTGGGAAGATGAAACAGGGGGCCAACATCCCCCCAAAGCTGGCAAGAGCCCAGATTGGAGGACCTGTCCTTTTCTGCCTGCTCCCAAAGACGCTGCGGTGTCACCTGGGCCCCTTGCTCACCCATGCTCCACTGACCAGCAAAGACGCTGCGGTGTCACCTGGGCCCCTTGCTCACCCATGCTCCACTGACCAGCAAAGACGCTGCGGTGTCACCTGGGCCCCTTGCTCACCCATGCTCCACTGACCAGCAAAGGCAGGGTCAAGAGTCTGCACGGCTGTCTCCTTCATGACTCCAGCCACACCTTGGCCCCACTTTGTCTTTGGGGATGGTCTGGAAAGACGATCTGTCTGTCCGCTGGACGACAGCTGCGACGAAGTGTCCAGTGTCCTCTCAAGTGACGCTTCTGAGGCCAAGGGGCCAGAGTACTGCTCAAAATCATCAGAGTAAGTCAGGCTGGCCTCGAGCGCAGTGAGAGTCTCCACAGACGGCACACTGGACACACTTGGGGACTGGACAGCTTCGGCAGAACTGTCACCCAGGTGCTCGGAGACTTCAGTGGCAAGGCCCTCTTCCTCAGCAACCACAGTGGCCACGCCCCGAAATGCAGTGCTCTTGTGCCGGGCAGCCCTCTGCTCTTCCAGCGGAGCGGGTGACATGGGTGGAGAGCTTCTGCCTGACATCCCTTCCCCCTAAAAGGAGCAATGGCAGCAGAAGCGGAGGGGATTTTAGAAAGGTTAAAAATGCCCCTTCAGCCAGGCACAGCAGCGTACATCTGTGACCCAGCACTCAAGAGGGGATCACAAATTCTAGGCTAGCCTGGGCTACACGAGAACCTGTCTCAGAAAACCAAAAGTAAAACTAAAGACAGCTGTGGTGTATCACACTTGTATTTCATCTCTTGGAAGACAGAAGCAGGAGGACTGATCCATCTAAGGTCATGCCTGGCTACAGAGTGAGACCCTGCCCCTGATATCCCCAAAGAAAAGAATTAAAAGTATTTTTTCTGTGGACTGGAAAGATGGCTCAGCAGGAAGAGGCAGCACAACAACCTGAATGAGATTCCGTAGACAACATGAGGGTGAAGAGCAGAACCCCACAGCGTACACACACGCACGCACATAAGCATGCACGCACACATACACATTTGCCTCCAGAAACATATAATTAAAAGATAAAATAAAAATACTCATTAAGGGGGCTGGAGAGATGGCTCAGAGGTTAAGAGCACCGACTGCTCTTCCAGAGGTCCTGAGTTCAATTCCCAGCAACCACATGGTGGTTCACAACCATCTGTAATGAGATCTGGTGCCCTCTTCTGGCGTGTGGGCATACACGGAGGCTGAACACTGTGTACACAATAAATAAATAAATCTTTTAAAAAAATACTCATTAAAAGCCAAGTGGTGGGCTGGAGAGATGGTTCAGTGGTTAAGAGCATTGCCTACTCTTCCAAAGGTCCTGAGTTCAATTCCCAGCAACCACATGGTGGCTCACAACCATCT
>NC_022027.1:4651907-4656438 GCF_000317375.1 Microtus ochrogaster | reverse complement strand
GACAGAATATTATATACATAATAAATAAATATTAAATAAATAAATATAAAAGCCAAGTGGTGGTGGTGGTCCACACCTTTAATCCCAGCACTCGGGAGGCAGAGGCAGGTGGATCTCTGTGAGTTTGAGGTCAGCCTGGTCTACATAGTGAGTTCCAGGACAGAAAGGGTTACATAGTGAGACCCTGTTTGGCGGGGTGGGAGGTAGTGGTTCTCATCACTTCTTGTTTTTTGAAAAAGGGTTTCACTAGCTATTGTGGAAGCCACTGTGCAGACCAGACTGGCCTCAAACTCACAGAGATCCTCCTGCCTCTGCCTCCTGAGTTCTGGATTAAAGGAGTGTCCACCAGACCTGGCTTGATCACTTTGTTTACAAACATTATTATTACATTTAGTGTGTGTGTGCATTCGCACACCACCTGTCTGCACGCCTATCTCCTCATCCTCCTTCTGTTATTAATCCCAGGACTGTATTGCAGAGCAGTGGTGAGAGGATGCACCCCTGCAACACTCCTATGATTATCTTAAAGTCATCACAGTTCTCCACAGACACTGACTGATGGATTTTCGCTGGGTACCTGTAGAACCTCACTGTTTCCCAAAGCCCTTTCCTGCAAATGCTATCAAACGCCTCTCCGAAGTGGATGTAATAGACATGAAAGTATTTTCCTGCCAGTTGCCTCAAAGTGAAGATCTGACCAACTGTACTCCTGTTAGCTCTGAATCCGCTCTGGGCCTCTGCCCTTGATCCTCTGCAGGATAATGGAGGAGATCTTGATGCTATGGCACAATAAACTAATGCCCCTGTAATCTGAGTAGCCCAGCATTTCGCTGACGATAAAGCACGACTTGCTGAAAGTCCAAATGCGCTTCAGGCCATGGCAAATGGTCAGTGAAAACCTTGGTGTGAAAGTAAACACTGAGAAGACTGAGACACATGGGAAGGGCACAAGGACTTTAACATGGTAATAAAGAATCCGAACCTCAGGCAAACAGTCAGCTTTGTCTATCTGGGAGGAAACCTCAGTCCAAAGGAGGGATCAATTTCAGATGTCAAGAGAGGACAGGGATGGCAAGGGCTGCATTCCAGGCTCTGGGAAAGGTTTGGTCAGCAAGAGACGTAATGACAACAACAAGATTACAAGTATATGAGACACTTGTCTTGAGCTGACTTCCTTACAACTCTGAAACCTGGACAATGAACACTCCTCAGAACAGCGGTTGAATGTATCTGAGATGGCATGTCTCAGGAAGATTCTATGTGTAACACAGAGACAGGCTGTGCAACAATGACCTTAAGAAACATCTCCAGGGCTGGAGAGATGGCTCAGAGGTTAAGAGCATTGCCTGCTCTTCCAAAGGTCCTGAGTTCAATTCCCAGCAACCACATGGTGGCTCACAACCATCTGTAATGAGGTCTGGTGCCCTCCTCTGGCCTGCAGGCATACACACAGACAGAATATTGTATACATAATAAATAAGTAAATAAATAAATTTTTTTTAAAAAAATGAAAAAAGCCGGGCGGTGGTGGCGCATGCCTTTAATCCCAGCACTCAGGAGGCAGAGGCAGGCGGATCTCTGTGAGTTCGAGACCAGCCTGGTCTACAGAGCTAGTTCCAGGGTAAGCTCCAAAGCCACAGAGAAACCCTGTCTCGAAAAAGCAAAAAAAAAAATGAAAAAAAAGGAAACATCTCCAGCTACAGAAGGAAGTAAACTACAGCGCTTGAGATACTTCAGCCATGTTATGAGAATGAATGATGACAGATACCCGAAGACAGCACTGCTTGGAGGAGTGCAAGGGATAAGGCTAAGAGGAAGGTCCAAAAAACACTGGATAGACAGCATAGACCTTGGGTGTGACACTAACACAATCATCTAGGACTGCCAAGGATGGGAACAGCTGGAGAACCACCATAAACAGGTTGCTGGCATAAATAATGAAACAGTGATGATGTGTGCATACGTGCAAGTGAGCGCACCCGTGTTAGTGTGTGTGTGTGTGTGCTCAGAGTATTCAGAGTGTGAGCTCATGTATGTAATATAGTGCGTACATATAAATGTGAGTGCACATTTGAAAACATGCGTATTATTTAGCGTGTGTGCACATGTAAGTATATGTGACAGTCTGAGGAGTCAGTGGGAACTACGGATTGAACTCGGGTTGTCAGGTTTGAGGCAAGCACCTTTACCCGCTAAGCATCTTCCCAGCTCATGGGGTCCCTTCTGGACTTAGTGTCTTTTTTCTCTCTGTCTCTGTTTCTTTTCTTTTTTGTTATTGTTTTTCAAGACAGGCTTTCTCTGTGTAGCCCTAGTTTGTCCTGGACCTCACCATGTGGACCAGCGGCCTCAAACTCAAGAGATCCATCAGCCTCTGCCTCCAGAGTGCTGGGAATAAAGATGTGCACCTCCGCCACCCTCTGGCTAAACGGTGGAACTTGTGACACGTGAGTCAGAACAATCTTTGGTGACCACTGCAGAACAACTGAGCGGTTTCCCTGGCCTCTACCCATACAGATGCTGGTGCCCCAAATTCAACCAACAGGTCTCTAAATGTTGCCAACGACACCAAAGGGACAGGACCGCTGTGGCCAAGCCCCGCGGCCTAAACAGAACATTCCAGCTGTGAACTTGCTGCACTCTAAATGACTCATGGAGCACCGCTGTGCTGAGAGGCAGATCACCTGCCCAGCGCAGGCCCCAGCCTGGGTCTATTCCCCAAACTGCAAAACAAGTAAATAAGGGCTGTCGAGACAGCTCTGATGAGCCAAGCATTCAGCAGTCTGCATTGTGTCCCCGGGACTCACAGGGAGAAAGGAGAGGCCCACTTTACCCTCTGTGCCATGTGTGGGCTGTGGTGCACAGTGCGCATACACACAAAACGGGGAAATGTGTGGCACATGCCATTAATCCCAGCACTGGGGAGGCAGAGGGGAGAGGATCGCTCTGAGTCTGCAGCCAGTCCAGTTGATAGAACTCTGGACTGGTCAGGACTATAGACCGAGAGCCTGTCTTACAAATACATACATAAATACATATGTACATATATACATACATAAATACGTACATACATACATACATACATACATACATACATGATAAATCAGTTCAACAAAATGACCCATCATACTTACTTTCTGTTCCACATTTGATTTCTCTCCATCAGCCAGAACCAGATCCTCAATGGACAAAATATTAATTCTAAAATCTGTAATTTAAAAATAAGTGCACTGTGAGATGGTGAGCTGGCTCAAGCAGGTAAAGCAGCCAAGCCTGACAGCCAGAGCTCAGTCCCTGGGACCCGCAGAGGAGAAGAGAGACCAACCGCTAGTTGTCCTTAATGCCCCACGGGCCCACAGCAGCTCACAACCATCTGTGATGGGATCTGGTGTGCATGCAGACCGTGAACCCACAAAGAAAATGCATAAATAAGGAAATCTTTTAAAGAAAGAAAAAGAAGCCAAGCAAGATGACGCTGGCCTTTAATCCTAGGCATTCAGGAAACTGAGGCAGGTGGATTTCTGAGTCTGAGGCCAGCCTGGTCTACAGCCATGCTATGTTGAGAGATCTTGTCTCAAAAAGAACAAAAGTAACAACAAAAAATCATGAATCTGGGAGAGGAATTGATGGGTGGGGGAGACAGTCCCAGAATGCACTGCACACGTGTATAAGATTGTCAAAGAACAAAACTACAAAGTTAGTACAGTGGCATGAAGAATATAGCCAATTACTAAAATGTCATTTCTGGCTGGGTGGTGGTGCACACTAATCCCAGCACTCGGGAGGCAGAGGCAGGCAGATCTCTGTGAGTTTGAGGTCAGCCTGGTCTGTACACAGGACAGGCTTCAAAGCTATACAGAGAAACCCTGTTTCAAAAAAAAAGAAAATCAGTTCTGCCCCTCGAAGTTCCTCAACAGAACCATCTTCTGCCCTTCTTCATCCCATCCAGTGACAATATGACAAAGCAGCAAGACACCCCTGCCACACAGTCCACAGAAGTCTAGAACCTACTGCCAGGTCAACTTCTGTTCTCTGAATTATCTAGTCTGGGATGTAGTCCCGAGGTACAGCACTTGCCTAGCATGCAGGAGGCCCTGAGTTCAAAGCCCAGCACTGCTAAATGAACCCATTAAATAAATAGCCCAGGGGTTGGACTGTTCCTGAGACAGGGTTGCATATAACCCAGGTGGGCATTAAACTCAGTAGGCACCTGAGGGTGACCATGAAGCCCTGGTTCTCCTGCTTTCCCTCCTGCCCTCTTCTGTGCTAGGATGACAGATGGGCACCACTATCACCAACAACAATCACAACTTTTCATTTCTTTTTAGATGTATTTATGAGTGTTTGTCTTCACGTTTGTGTGTTTAATGCCTGCAGAGTCCAGCAGAGGGTATCAGATCCCCTAAAACTGGAGTTATACGCAGTTTTTTGTTTTTTTTTTTTTTTGGTTTTTCAAGACAGGGTTTCTCTGTGGCTTTGGAGCCTGTCCTGGAACTAGCTCTTGTAGACCAGGCTGGTCTCGAACTCACAGAGA